>NW_027501055.1:0-79932 GCF_021521415.1 Bidens hawaiensis | reverse complement strand
CACCAATACAATCACAAATTTAGTGTACAAGGAATGTTTTACCTATTTGTAACATATTTTGTGTAATCTTAAATATGTAATTTCTGTAATTTTAACATAAATTATAATTGTATTAACATATATGATAATTTTATTGAATGCATTTCACTTAATGGTTAAAGTTTAAAATTTTCATCAATTGTCCGTTGCTTTAAACTAGTTTATTATAAATAAATGCTTATATGATAGTTTCTTCTATAAATGAAAAGAAAATTATTTATTTTCATAGCATCTTCTTCTCCGACACTTCGCTTCCCTGGAAGACGTTGATAGCATCTCCCTCTCTAGTCTCAACACAGTAGTCTATCTCCATCTTTGAACCGACTCCCTCTAATGAAAGCCCCTTTTAATATGTGCATGTGTTTACGTAGTAAGAACTTATGATTACCAAACTCCAAGACTTAGTGCTAGTAAAGATCATCATATATGCTTGAGTGATACTGCTGATAATACGTTAAGGATTGAGTTTTAAAAAAAGTTATTGAGCTATTGGATTTTTCAGAAAAACCAATTAGTTAAAAAAAAACTTGGCAATCACAAATAACTTTCTTATTTTAATTTTTGATAAGGTGAAAAAGTTTTATTGTATAATCCAAAACTCATGGCTTTTTGAAAAAACCAATAAGTCAATAGTTGTTTTCAAACTCAATTCCAAACATACAATGAATATATACAAATGAAAATAAAATTATCAAATATTTAAGTTAAAAATTTGACAAAATGAACATGTATGTGGGTTAAATCAATACTCGTACAAGGGGAAGCTGTATCATTGAATAATTACACGCTTTACCGTAGACGAAATAAGAGCATTCTTAGCCTGTTCTTTAAAAATATGCGAGGAAGATTTGTAAATTATATGATATGGTTGTTAGTATTTGTGAGTAGAGGAGAGAGAAAATGTTACATGAGAAAGTTAAATTTAGGGTTTTACTATTCATACAATATAATTTTTTAATATTTTCTAAAAGTGGTTATGAGTGGAGGAAGAAAAAGATAATGATAATGGTGACAAAAAAATATTATTTGATTAGACATGAGAGGGAGAAAAAACATTGGTTTTTAGTGTAATTATCCGATATATACGGATATATGGTAGGAAATGGGTTGGGAATACTCTAACTAGACACTAATGGTTAGGTTCTTATCAACAAAGGTTTGTGATGTGCTAAAAGTAGTTATATAAAAACACGTTAATCTAGACACTAAGTAATAAATTCTAGACTCTTAAACCTAACTAACTACTAACCGGCAAGTGAACCGGTCGACTCTAGTACAGCTAAGTAAGTCCGAATATCGAACTCAAGAGACTCTTTAAATTACATTTACTAGCTAATTAGACTTGACTACAAAACACGACTTACTATTTATATTTGTTTAAGGGGGTTTTATTTAAAATACTAAATTAATACTGTAATTAAAACTAATTAAGGAAACAAGTAAATTAAACGAAAACAAAGGTTATTATGAAAATAAGATGATAATGAGAAAACTACCTAGGCTAAACTCCCCTAAATTTCGGTAATGAATTAACTCGGGAAAATATTTAGTTATGGACTAGGATCGTAAAATAGACACTTAAAAAAATTCAAATAGGACCCCTGACCCTTCTTAAGAGAAAACCTATGGATTTCTAACAAGTTTTAACGCACACCAGTATTAAAAATAAAGTTCGCTTACGGTCACCCAATTGTTTATAATTTAGTTCCTTTATTCGAAATCCTACCTTACAAGCGCAGAAATCAAAGGCAGTTTAATATATCGAATTGATTCAATAGACAATAATTAAATAATTAAACCTAGACGGACTCCTTACGAAGAACTAAATCTAGCAAGATCAAATAATAAAGATCTATCGATAACCTAGCACATTACAGCTATTTAGGTTAGCAGCATACTTAAGTTTATTTGATTAATAATTATTATTCCTATGATCTTATTCGAAATCAATCACAAAATAATCAAAAACACAAAGTAATTGACCTAATAGCAACCTATCATAATGACAAACAATAATCAAGGCAACTATGGAATAATAACAATTAATCAAACAATCCTAAATATCCATACACATCAATTTAATATAAGTAAACTTTTTACTAAACCATAAAAACCATAATGCAAATAAATCCCAAATCAAAATAAAACGTCAAAGTAGTTCATCATAAGCCTAGGCAGTCTATAACGTTTAGCCTAGCATCTCAAAAACAAACAAAACAATACTAAACGAAATCATGGTGAAAATAATTAAGAACGGAAGAATAAAGACGATAAAACTCGGAGTCTTCGTCCTTGAACAATAAGTACTTCGCCGGCTGATTCCTCGACTCCAAAGCTGCCGAAAACTCTCCTCGGACGCCTCGGAACTCTCCAAATTCGTCTGGACTTAAGTTATGATTAATGGTGAATTTAGGGGTCTTTATATAGGCAACAGGGGTCCAAAAATAGGTTAAGTCGGCCTACGAACGAAGATTCTGGAAGTTGGCACCTCCACCACCACGCCGCGCTGCGCGGCGGGCCTCCCCACCCCCGTCGCGCGGCGCATCGGCCCAAGTGGGGGGGGGTCTGGTTCGTTCTGCTGGTCCGGTTCACTTCTTGGTCCGGTTCGTTTCTTGACGCGTCGGTTCTCCAGTTCGGTTTGTTTTTACTTGTTTTTCGCCCTCTTTTCACCGGAATTAAAACCCGAAACCTACATTATTCAAATAAGTTAGTAGTATACAAATCCTAATAAAAACAAACATAAACGATTAAAATATTAATTAAAATATACAAAGGATTAATATATATTTAGCGTTATATCAGTTTGCAAATGATAAAGAGCAATCTTCAAAAGGCACTTTTGGTTAATGGGGTAAGTTACAACCTCTATTGATGATATTAACTTACAAATGATAATTAGTGGAACTTGTGTTGGCTTAATTGTTGTTTGGCTCGAGTGTTGGGCTCAGCTAACAAATTAAAAGGGGTTGCTTAATGACCAAGTTAGGGTTATTAGGTTTCTTGCAATGCTGTTGAGACCGGATCGGGACGCACGGTCTGACCGGGATTTTTTCTACCGACCGGTTCGGTTCTATGTAGATCATTCGGCTACAAGAAAATCGGTCCAACCGGCAAACCAGGCCGGTTGAACCGGCTTTTATGAAATTTTTTTAAAATTCTTTTTTTTAGCCTTAATCGTCGTTTTTGTGTAAGGCCCCGGTCCCTGGAACCCTACTTTGGCGTTGGATGTACTCATAAACACAGTTCTAAATATCAGAGTTAATTAAAACTTTCGCGAAATACTTAAAACTTCAACCAACATATTACAAAACATAAATCTTTGTCTCCAACATTCAAATCGTCATAACATAACAACATAAAATAACAACATAACATTCTTCTCAAGATGCCAGCATCTTCAGTTCAATGCCATGTGTCTCCCTCAAGCCAGCTGCTTTAACCTATTTTCCTGCGTGCATGCTAAAAGTCAGCTACGCTGAGTGAGTTCTAATTAATCAGTAAATCATATACGTTAAATTCACATACTTACTTACACGTATCCGGAGATACATATTACATAAGTAACCTATTCATATTTCTTTCATACATTCTTTCACACTTTCATACTTTCATGTTTTAACTAATTTATTTCATATGTACTATCTCTACGTTTTAATGAGCGTTTCGCCCTACTTTCTCGAGTATTATTAGGGCCCAGTTCCCTTCTACCTCGGATAATATTCGGGTTCGGTTCCCTTCTACCTCAGATATTATTAGGGCCCGGTTCCCTTTATGCATCGAATAACCATAAAACCATACGTCTACCTTGGATATTACTTGGGTCCGGTTCCCTTCTAGCTTGAATATTATTAGGTTCCGGTTCCCTTTTTCTCGTTACATACAACCATACATGCTTTACTTATCTATTGTTACATATATATATATACACACACACACATATACATACTAGGATAAAGTCCGTTGGCTTTGCCCTTTGGACCCTGCTAGGGGCTACAGCAGGGAAACCATTCGCATGTATACATTTTAATCGCATCGCATGGAAGCAAAGCAGTCGCATCGCATGGATGCAAACCAGTCGCATCGCATTTCCCTAAACCAATCGCATCGCTTACATGTGCGATGCGATTAGTCTTCGTGCGATCAGAAGCATCGATTTCTCTATTTTTATCATTTTCAGCCATATTCCCTCTGTGACCCTTCCTTATGACCCGATTTAACCTTTTTAATGAGTTTTAGGTTGTAACAACCTTGTCTACTTACTTTTACATGGCCCGAATGTTACTTTTTCTCCCCGAATCACTAACGTTACTCGTGGTTCATCAAGTTTATGTTTTTCTTGCATCTCACAACCCGATCTTACTATTATAGCAAGTTTCATGGCAACCACTTCAAACACTTAACCTTTTAACCAAAACATACCTTACGGTTTCGGTTTGGGTTCAGATCTGGACCAAACCCGTGGATCTAGGCATGTTTCTTGTTGTTTGATGAGGTTAGAACACGAAATCTAGCCTTCCTCTAGCTCGGATTTGGATTTCGGGTTTAAAAGAGAGTGTTTGTGTGTGTAAATGGAAATAAGGTGGTGGAGAATGAGTGAGAGTGTTGAGTTTGGAGTTTATATACTCCTAGTATATGGACCTTAAGGCCCATACCCATTCCCTAGCTCATTCTTAATCCATACCCAATATAATCAAACACTAACACACCATAAATTAACGAAATTTCTTTTATTCATTATTAATAAAAGTAGGATGTTACATTTTAAGAGGAAAGTTGTTCGGCCGGTCCAATCGGTTTAAACGGTTGAACCGGTGAACCGGTTGCCTGTCCGGTTCGCTGTCCGATTCGGTTATGAAAACATTGGTTTCTTGTTAATTAAGTTAAGTTAACATTATAAATAGGGCAACCAAGTTAGGAATAGTCAAAATGTGAGATATAGCCGAGTTAGGGTTCATCAAGTGTCAAACCGAGTTAGGGTATGAGAGTTGTAATCAGTTTTGAGTTATATTTTCTAATTATTATAAAAGAAACTAAAAGTGTGGTCAAGAAAGAGATTCAAATCCAAGGGAGATGAGTAATTATCAAACGAAGCAAATGTTTATTCAAGCCAAGTAGAGCCCAAAGAACATTGCAAGAGATCATGAAAAACCTCGATAGAATCAAGAAAATGATGACAAGCGTGAAGTTGAAGACTCGCCAATTTCGTTTAGCAAATTTGGGGGTGAGTCAGGTACAACAGTTGGCTCAATTGTTGTTTGGTCCAAGTGTAGAGCTTAACCCAAGAATTAAAAGGGGTTGCTTAACGACCAAGTTAGGGTTATTAGGTTTCTTGTTAGCTAAGTAGAGTTAAAATTATAAATAGGGGCAACCAAGTTAGAGATTGTCAAGACGTGATATACAATTGAGTTAGGGTTCATCAAGAGTCAAACCGAGTTAGGGTTTGAGAGTTGTAATAATTTTTGTAGTTATATTTTCTGATTAATATAAACGAGAGTTATTCGTTTAGTTCGTGGATGTCAATCTGGACTTGAACTTTACATTGCTAAGGACAAGTTAACATTGAGCATTCGAACACCAGTGAACACATGCAGACACTCGAAAAATGATGTAAGTATATTAATTTAGAAGGAACATGATAATTAGTGATGGTGGGTTTTTTTATTTGTTGTTTCACTTTCTCTAAAGTGAATAAATGGACCACCTATGCTCTCAATTGTGTTGTTGAATACGGGGAAGGCTTTCAGTCCATTGGCAGTTAATTAGTCGTGATTACATCTATAGGTAGGTAATTGGAGCTCTCCTAACGGGTAAACAAGATTAAAAACGCTTTTATTGATAGGTAGATCTTCTATCCATTAGCAATTTAGCATAAAATTAACAACTGACCATAAACTAATTCCTACTAGAAGTAATTCTTATTTATAATAATAATAATTCAAATACATAATGTCAATTTGACTATAACAATTCTAACCTGTTTTGACCCATGACCATTCTGACCTACCCGATCCATTTGCAGGCCTACTTTACACCATTATAAAAACAGACTGTTAAATTCTAGTACGAAAATTACGGGTTTAAGTTTAGTCTAAACGAATCAACTAAAAAGGGTCACAACATACTTACTTTTATAAGATTTTAAAAATGTATGCGTTTTTTGTTTTAGTTTAAACGAAGTAAATATTTAATTTATGACAAAATTTTAAATTAGTAAAAGTGAATAGGCAATAGATATTATATGCTAGTTGAGACCCGTGTATTACACGGGGAATTAATAAAAATTATAATATTTAAACATTAAGCAAAATACAATCAATAACACATAACACAATTATCATATATTGTTAATTCAATTACAACTTACATTAAAATTACAGGAATTACAAAACAAACATAACGCAACTATTTTACAAATAAGAAAATATTTCCTTATACACTGTATTTGTGGTTTTATAAATTATTATGGTTTTGCAAAATAAACCATTATTAATATTATAAAATGAGTTTTGAAACATTACATATTCAATAGATTATTTAGTTTATTATCATCATGGCTATACAAGACTCTTTTTATTTTCTTTGGTTGAAGTTAACAAATGAAATTATATGACATTTGAAGGTTCCATTGAAAATAGGAAAACCGCTTACTTACAAGATGTTTAATGGGGTCAAACTAAGTTTATCTGGCGATCACCAGGCCTTGCAGTCTCACTTTGTAAAAGCTGGCAGCATACTAAAGGAGAATGGTAAAAACTCTTCAAAAATGTGAGTTTTTAATGGGTCAAAGGCGGGTCGAACGGTCCAAACATTGCCCGCGTGTGTTTAGTGTATAGAAGCTCCTAATTTTATTCAAAAGCTTCGATTATTAACAAAGTAATATGATTTAGTAATCGTAGTCGACACTAATTATTGATCAATAATAAAAGGTAAATTACACTTTTCGTTCTTAATCTTCGTTAATTACACAAATCATTCTTTATGTTTAAGGCTTTTCATAAATTTCTTCATTTCCACAAACTGCCGTTAAAAGCTTCTATTAGTTTTTTAAAAATGACCAGTTCACCCCTACAATCAAAAAGATATAATAAACTAAATAATCAAAAAAATAATAAACTAAATAATCTAAACATCTCAATTCCCCATCAAGCTATAAATTTGATCTGAACCGACTTACTAATTGTAGTAATATATAACAATAAAGATTCATACCCTTGTAGCAGTCGGATTTGGCTCTTTAGCAAGAACCTCGTCATTTGTATCTTTCGTTCTAGATCGAAAACAATGGCCAAAAAAAACTGCAACACATAAGCAATAGCCCGGATGCAGCCATGACTGTATATTTTTTTATGTTTTCTTGAGTTTCTATTTTAATTAAATCGAGCAAAAATCCCTCAAACAGTCAAACTATAAACCATCTGCATAATAACACAACTATGCATAAAAATCCAATTTTTACCCATAAAAATAAAACGTAAGTCACATAAGTAACAAAGATTATATACCTGAAAAGGATCTAAATCATGATTATATAATTTAGATCTTTTTTGAAGGCCATTGTTAAATTCAACAAGCTGCTTATTGGTTTATTGAACTGAGGAATATCAAAGAATCTTGATGGCAAAGTTGTAATGTTTTTAATGTCTCTGATATTTTGGATCACGAATCATATGGAAGTTGTCTTCTTTACATTATGAAGTTATTCTACAGTCACCAATGAAGTCAACAAGAAGTCTTTGAAACCCTAATTAGATATTCAGATAACTTAAATTATATTCTTTATGAAAATTACTTGAAAGCTTATAAATAAATAAATAAATAAATAAAAGAAAAAAACACTGTGATTCTTGATTTAGATTTGGTAATTCAACAACCTTTAAACTAAACTCCCTAAAAATGAATCAAAACAAACAGTAAGCTATTCAAGATTTGCAAACTAAACACCTAAATACCCCATCAAGCTATAAATTTGATCCAACCCGATTTACTAATTGTAGTAGTATATAACAATAAAGATCCATACCCTTGTAGCAGTCGGAGACGGTGGCACCAAAACTGGCCTCACATGATTTGAGGAGAGCGACAGAGGCACAAATTTAGCCGCAATGGGGTTCAATTGACTCAACTTAATTTCGGCCAAATCAAAACCCTTAAACGTCAATTAAACAAAGAAATTGATTTTTAATAATGAAAACGTCAATTAAACAAAGGAATTGAAAGCGTCAATTAAACAACTAAAGACATTAATCTAGAGAGAGAAAACAAAGGAATTGATATTTACCGTATGAATTAGAAAAATCGAGCTTCAATTCAAAAGACCAGATCCAGAACAGAGGGAATGAACGATCTTGTAGCTTAAATCAGATATGGGAGAAGGTAGCCTAGGGTTGATATTTGGGAGCTAATAGCGGCGTTGCTTTTAGGAGGGGTGAGTCTGCTGCATCTAGAGTTTGTTATTTGTGAGAGGTGACGAAAACAATTGGTATGAATAAAATATGGACCCGGAATAAATTATTTAGACGGGTTGACCCGAATCCGAAATAAATACCATTTTAGTGGATATGGGTTAAAAAAAGGGAGGAGTCATGAGAGCATGACAAGTGGCAAAATATGGTACTCTTTTATTAGAGTAGTAAGATAACCATTTAGAAGTTTGGTGTCGCAACCCCCCCCCCCATTGACCCGCTTTGCGGCGCCGTACTGGTTTTTTTTTAGTTTCGGCTTATAATGAACGTAACGAAAGCTAACAGAATGTCAATTTCGTTTTGTTCTTTTTGTTAATATTTTATTTTAGTTATGATACTGTGGCGAACGTGATGGAAACGACCGAATTCGCATAGACTCGTCATGTTTTGTTTCAATTTCAGTAACGTACCGAAAACCGAACAAATGCTGATTTTGTTTTTTTTTAGTTCCGTATCGCAACAAACATGACGAAAACTGACCAAATTCACGTAGACTCACTGCCTTAACTTCCCGGATCGATAAAAAATCAAGTTTTACCGATGATCGAGTTTTACCGACCGACGCCACACCATTGGTCCACCCCAATTTTTATAATTTCTTTGTTTTTTTTTTGTCTTAGTTCCAGTACAATAACACACATAATCGAAACCGACCGAATTTACGTCAACTTACCGCATCAACGCTTGGGTTTTACTGACCTGTCCGGCGCAACGCAAGAGAAAAACTAGTTATAGTGTATTATAATTATTCTATACACACTGTGGTAACCCATGAAGTTTTTCCATCATGGTTGATTTTTTCGTTACCGGATATCTCCTAACTCAACGACCAAATTTTTAGTTTGCATCGAATCGAGCCACGTAAATAATGGTATCATGTTTACTTAACGGGTAAAGCTTATTATAACCAAGGAAAGGTAATGCAACGTTTAATAACCATTCAAAATGACTAGTCTAAACACTTAATAAAATTTTATATTCTTTTCCTTTTCACTTTATTTTTCAAATTAACATTATATAGATAGATTTCTCTAACTTCTAAGTAACTTTTAAAAATTTATAATGTCGGTGTTCAAAACTATAGAGGTGGATCAAAACCTTAATATACAAAAAATAATGATAATTTGTTGTTTGGTGGCCCAATGGTAGAGACAATGTCTCTTAACATCAAGGACTTGGGTTCAAGTCCCACTACCAAAAACAAAATTTACCTTTCAAAAGAAAAAAAAAAGATGGTGATTCTGCTAGTCGGTACACATCCCATTCAACCATGTACCGGCCACCAAAATCTCTGTGTAGTATATTTTCTCGGTTTGGTGTTATATTTATTGTACAACCACCATCTTGTGAACTATTACGAAGTATGCTTTTCATTTGATAAGTTAATGTCAACTCAAATCTCAAATCATGTATACAAAATAGTTACATGCTAATAAATAAATGAATTCAAATTTTATACCGTTTCTATTAATCATTCATAGAAAGACAAAATGAAACACGCCCATAAAAATATGAATGTACAAATGGTTACTTGCCACAACAAGTTTTATTCATCAGTCGTTTTTTGATGTACTAATATAGATTAGGGGTGTTCACGGTTTGGTTCGAAACCGTGAAACCGCTCAAACCGTTCATTGGTTCGGTTTCACGGTTGGTTTTCTATCTTAACTTTAGGTCGGTCGGTTTCAAATATTTCAAACTGTAGCGACGGTTTGGTTTACGGTTTTTACCAAAAACCAACCGGATAAAACCGGACCGGACCGTTTGATTTAGTCATACTAAATATTCCAAATATTATATGTGTGTGTGTGTTTGTGTTTTCGTATTATTAGAGATAACTAAATTTAAGTTAGTGTAAATGGACAAAAACCATTTACCATACAATTTGTTTGTATTATTACTAAATAAAAAAGGGGACTAAGGCAAATTCCAAACACAAACGCACACTTTAAATCTTGAATCAACCTTTACCTTTCTTTAAAATTAAACCGTACATTTAGTTTTTATAGTCTCGCCACTCTCATTATTTTGTCTGTATCAAACCCTTACTTGGTTACCCTTTCATAATTTTGTGTATTAAATACTAGTTTGCAGCCATTTGATTACTTGAACTCTTGAAGAACACCTAACAACTCTAAACATCTGAACTTATATTATGTAAATTAATAAAATCGCTTATGTTAATTCTTATAAAAACCCAAGTGCAAACCGTGAAACCAAACCAGAACCAAACCGCTAGTAATGGTTTGGTTCGGTTCAGTTCGGTTTAAGAGTTCTACGGTTTGGTTTTGGTTTACAAAAATAAAAAACCGTTACTAATGGTTCGGTTCGTGGTTTGACATAAAAACCGCTAAAACCGGACCGTGAACACCCCTAATATAAATCATAACAGGAACGGTAATAAATAGGTCAATGAGAAAGATATGTAAAAAAGTTAAAGTTAAAACGCTAATCTTGTTAGTCAAGATAATTAACTAAAGGTTGAACAGATACATAATTATTGAGGTTAAACAACCAATGCATGTTTTATTAATTTCTAAGTCATATATTGGATCTTTATGCGTGGATTGATGTAGGCCAAGTTTCATGGTTAGGTTGTGTGGCTTGTCACTCAACTAAGCAGTCCCTTTTTAACATCCTATAAATAGTATGTTCAAAGACAAAGAAGAAGACATTACACTCAACACATATTATTATAGCAAAAGTTAATGTTACGTATTTACGAAATGTCGTTTTGCGAATTTATCCATCTACTTGACTACGAAGGCAACCAAGTTGTTTAAATAAACAAGTTACTGTTTGGATGATATTTGAAAGCATAGTCAGTAGTTGCGGTAACAAATTCAAGATTTTTTTTTTCACATATACTCGTTGTTAAGATGCATGTACAACTCACAAAAATTGACCGAGTTAGTGGCATTGATACTTCCTTCTTGGATTTGGCCGGTCTAGATCATTTGGAATAGTTGAGAGCGGCCAAAGTGCAAACTATTTGAAAATTTTCATAATTTATAAGAAAAATATGTTCGTAAATCTTTAATTTAACTTTTACCCTAAGACCTGTGTATACACGAACTTTTATCTTAACTTTTTAATAATAAAATAAAAATGAATTATTAATAGTAGAAAGCGAGGGTTCAACTAAAGAGGCAAATCCTAGGAGAATCTACATACATCAAATGGGAGACACAAATTCCTCCATCAAAATCGTGAAGTCAAGAAAAGCCATAGGTCACCAATCACCATCATGTGCCAAATGAATGAATGATGACGCCATGACGAGAATCCAGGAATTGGGCGTAGTATTTGATCTTCGAATTAAACATGCGGGGCTCATTATAATTAACCTAGCCTACACTCCTACTTAAACCATGAGGGGATCCATTTAACTAGTGGTACCATCCTGACATCCCATGTAAGCTTGTTAAGGGCCTATTATCTCTAGAAATCGTTTAAAACATTCATATGCATAGTTCAAATAGAAAAGAACCAATATGCAAACTTTATTATGAAATACCATAAATAGACAAAAGAATATTTATTCGTTTATACTTGGGTGATCATCACAATGACTTAGAGGTGGCAATATGAGTGGGTTGGGTTGGATTTAGGTGATGGGCTAGAATAGGTTTGGGTTAGGATGGGTATGGGTCAAGATGGATTTTTAAAATAAAGGGTTAGGATGGGTATGAGTCAAGATGGATAAAGTTAATCCATCTTGACCCAAGTAAAGGTTAAAATGCAAAGGGTTTCAAAAACCACTCAAAAAAATATACAAAAAATTTAATAAAAAATTAATAACTCAAAATATAAATCAAAAACGCAAAAACTAAAATAGTAAAATGTCTCCCCCGTTGTTGTCGTTCATTAAAAAAAATTGGTTTTGTCTCAGTTCAGGTTCGGTTTTTTTCGGTTCATTTTTTTTCGTTTTGGCATCTATTCGGTTTCAATGTTTTCGATTTTTGTTCGGTATCGATTTCTCGGTTTATTCGGTTTAGGATGGGTATGGATCAAGATGGGTAAAGTTAACCCATCTTGAACTAAATGTTAAAATACAAAAGGGTTTCAAAAACCCCTTAAAAAAATAATAACTCAAAATATAAATCGAAGATGCAAAAAATAAATGTTTCCTCCGTCTTCCTCGTTCATTAAAAAAAAATCGTTTTTGTCTCGGTTCAGGTTCGATTTTTTCAGTTTTTTTCGCTTCAATTTCTTTTTTTCATTTCGGTCGATTTCGGTATACGTTCGGTTTTGATTTCTCGGTTTCTATTCGGTTCAGTGGGTTTTGTTTGAAATAAAATTGGATAAAGCTTGTTTTAATTCATTCTAACCCATAAACAAACCCATTCTAACATATAACCAAAAGTCACTATCATTTTCTCAACCCATCTTGACCTTCTTGCAAAATTCATTTTATCCATCCTGACCCATCTCAATTTTAAAAGTTATCCAAATTAACCCAAACTGTAACGTTCGAACATTTGTGAGTCATTAAATAAAATAATTTAAGTTTTATTTAAATAAGTGTCGTGTATCATTATTTAATCAAATTAAATAACACTAGGGAGAGGATAAGATTAGGATTAAAATGGACTTGGAAACGATTATGGGCCTAAAGCCTTTGGGCTCGGCCTATTTAAACCCTAAAACCCCTAATAATCCTCATCATCCTTATCATTATTCCATCATCAATATCAGACACACACACACACCTGCTCACATAAACCCTCTCCTCACACCCAAACATTCCTTCCTATTATTCCATTCTAAATCTAAGGAGAGCTCAGGTAGGATTTCAAGATATTCAAGATCCAACTATTCTTATCTACAAGGTATGTAATAAGTTAAAATTAATCCTTTTTCATTCATCTCCATCTTATTTCTAGATCTAAAAATAATGAACAAATGGATCATGAAAGCTAGAAAACAAATAAACCCTATTTAAAAACGAACTCTAATCGAACCCAAATAAATGAGTAAGGTTCGGTTTATAAGGTTTAACAAGTATATAAACATCTAGTAAATCAGAGCTCGGTTTAAATACTTTAACTCAAAATATGCATAACCGGCTCAAGTGGAGTAGGATCCGAAAGGTTAGGTTCGTACACGGGACAAACTAAACGAGCCATGGGATTCGAACTTGGTCCGGGTGAGTTCTGGGTTTGAACCCAATTTGGATCACTGAAGATGAGTATATAAGACTCAAAACGAGTCGCATATCAGCAAAGGGAACTCGACTCGATCGAGTCAAGTGGATTGACATGCTGATTCGAGTGGAATCTAAACGACTCTTATGTGACTCAAGTGGAATCCAAACGACTCCTATGTGACTCAATTGGAATCCAAACGACTCCTAGGTGACTCAAATGGATTTGACTCCTATGTGACTCAATTGGAATCCAAATGACTCCTATGTGACTCAAATGGATTTGACTCCTATATGACTCAATTGGAATCC
Organism: Bidens hawaiensis; assembly: GCF_021521415.1. Taxonomy (NCBI): domain Eukaryota; kingdom Viridiplantae; phylum Streptophyta; class Magnoliopsida; order Asterales; family Asteraceae; genus Bidens; species Bidens hawaiensis. The sequence continues at coordinate 65,973 of NW_027501055.1, read as the reverse complement.
AAACGACTCCTATGTGACTCGAGCTGAATCCAAACGACTCATATGTGACTAGAGTGGAATCCAAATGACCCCTATGTGACTCGAGCTGAATCCAAACGACTCCTATGTGACTCGAGTGGAATCCAAACGACTCCTATGTGACTCGAGTGAAATCTAAACGACTCCTATGTGAACCGAATGTGCCTAAGTAAAACTTGAAACTCGATTCAAATATGAGAAACTAAACGGACCCGAACCCGAGACCCGACTCATTTCGAACCTATAACCGCCTCAAATAAATGAATATGAGTAGAATGTGAATCGAAACCGAGAACCAACCCATGAAGGAACCGAAACCCGTAAGTTCGTTAAGAAAAGCTTATATTAATGGAACATATTATGAATATATTGTATTTATGTAAACAGATTGTTTAGTTTAACTAGCTGTATATTTCCTTTATAATAGGTTATTTGGTTTCCTCAATTATTGTATCTCGGTTCTATTTGTACATGTATTTTGCAAAGGAATAAACAATCAATCGATTACCATTGATTAACATGGTATCAGCCCTTACCGCCTAAGCTTTCGAGCACCGGATTTCGATCCTGTTATTGACGGCCACCCCTACTTCCATCACATATCATTCACCATGTCTGATGATGTGTCCAAATTTATTCATATTTATCGCACATCTTTTACCTCATTCTACACTCTTTTGGTGGAAATTTAATAGAAAATTGCTGGAGTGTATACTTATATATTGAGTTCTGAATTTCCAGGGGTTGGCGCTGAATAATGAGAATTTTGGAGGAGTAATGTGGAAGAGTGGAGCCTGAAACGTAGCAAACATATGCAAAACATGATCATGTTAATAAACAAGCATGACCATGTCATACACATTTATTCACACATGACCATGTCTTTGTAATAACATGATCATGCCACTCCTTTCTACATATCTAATTAACCGTGTAGCAGTGTCTTCAAAAAAGAAAGTCATGCCCTGCCTTTTTATTCAGGAATTCATGTTTACCAAATCTAGCTTATGTCTAGTTGTATTCCCATGCCTAGTAACTTCAATCTACAGGGAATAGTTTCTTGGATACCAAAGAACCAATCAGAGGCTTAGATCTACATTTTGCTTGAACATGACCATGTCTCTCTCAAAACATGATCATGTCTCCCTTTTACAATATAAAGAGGTCGTTCACGCAGAAGGAAAGGGGAGTCCCAGGGAGTTTTGAACCCACTGTTAAACTTCCAAACCTTGGTGATTTCCATCCAATTGCAAGCACTTTGAAGGATTCCAGCATCAAGAGAAGCATCATCCATCATCTACATCATCTAGCTTGGATTCTTGGTTTGATTCTTCTTGATTTTACCATGAATTTTGTTGTCTTTTCAAGCTTGTATGTTGTTCTTGAGCTCATGATAAGCTAAACTCTTTGTTATCACTTTGATTTAGATGAAGTTTAGTAATATTTGATGGTATTTATGGATTATTGGCAAGGATTGTGTTAGTGTTATAGCAATTTCATGATTATTCTTCAATGGTTTTGTATATTTAAAGGTTTGTTATGCCATGATATTCAAGACTTATGGTTATTTGGTTATGTAATATTGGAAAACTCATGATTTAAGCATCCATTCATGGATTTGTATATTTTTATGCTAGTCTATGGCTTTTGAACTAGGAATGGTGAATGAAGTCTTGATTATTGATTATTCATGATAAACTCTTGAATGTGCATCCTTATGCTTATGTTTGGAAAGACAAAGTATTTGTTATGATTTGTCATGTTAAGTGCTATGTTTATCTAAGGTTTGTTGACACGAACCTCTAGTTTATGTAATCTTGATATGAACATCATAAGTTGAAGAAGTGCATGATTATTGCTTAGTTTAATCAACTTTAGGTGATTATATGTTTTTCATGTTATCTTTCAAAAGAGTTGTTGGATTAGTCAACCGTGATAGGAAACTAGTCCATACCATCATGAAACATTGACATAATCGTGTCACTCGTCCTGCTTGAATGACTTTAGGTGGTTAGTTTGTACCTTTCATACTAACTTTCCAACAAGTTACGTGATTAGATATCTTTGGCGAGATTCTAGTCACTTATGCATTTTGTGATCTTGCCATGTATCCATAATTATTGTCATTTGTAAGCTAAATGGATTCGAGATTAAAGTGATATTCTTCCTTGATTGTTTGTTTTGTGTTCGTTAGCTTAGTTTTTATATTTTGCATTATATTCTTAGTTAAAACCAAACAACTTATGATTTTAGCCGGTTAGACATTAGCGAAGATTTAGTATCAAGAGCTATCGTGTCCATGGATCGATACTTGGTTCTTACCGATGCTATACTACTTATACGATAGGTACACTTGCCTATTTGTGTGTGGTTTAGTTTTGAGGTGAAAATCATTTATATAAATTTAAAACCCAGTTGTGTGAAAAATCATTATTAAAAATATATATACTTCACGCACGTCATCTGACAAACCAGAAAGTTCAAAAACCACAGCCCTTCATCCGGTTTACACCGTCACTGACATCCAAAAGAAAGTTAGACCTCTTGACGGTGTCACTATCTCATACTCGTCGGGGGTGAAACTCTTTCATCTCCACGCCAAGGGTTATGACGTTCTTGACCACATCAACGGGACCGCACCACCATCACCAACTGATCCCTCCTACGATCAGTGGATGAAAATCGACGCCATTGTTCTTCAGTGGATTTATGGTACTTTATCAAATCGTATACTCAATTGGGTTCTTGTACTCGAGTCAACTGCCTTGGAAGCCTGGAATCGCATCAAAGTCATCTTCCAAAATAACAAGGGCTCTCGCTCACAGGCCCTTGAAACCCAATTTGTTAATCTCAAATTGTCGACCATGCCTGACCTCGAGTCATACTGGCAGAAACTCAAAGAGCTAGCAGATCAGTTAAACGATCTTGGCACCCATGTTAACAACCAACGATTAGTTCTGCAACTGGTTCGGGTTTTGCCGATTCAGTATGACGCAATGGGCACCATCATTAATAATTTGATTCCTGAATGGGAGGTTGCGTGCGGAATGCTTGAGCACGAACTATAGAGACAATCTGCCCGCGATTCAACAGAACCACCTCAAGCCATGGACGCCATTAACCCCTCACAACCATCTCACTCGTCATACCGTCGTGACTTCGGCAACAGAAACAATTTTAGACAAGGGAATCGTGGAACTCAGAAAGGGTATCGTAGGCCAAATCCTATTCAAAATCGTGGAACCCAGCAGGTGACTCAATCCAATCAACACGCCCACCCAAATCGTGGGTTAACAAATCTGCAGGCCAGTCCTCTTCACGCAACCAGTGGGCGTCCAACAATCCTTGGGTAGGTTTCCCACCACCGATGCCACCTAATTGGGCTAATTACAGGGCTCCTCCACCATGCCCTTTTCCCACTCAAGGTGGTTGGGCTGCTTCGTGGGCTGCTCAATCCCAGCCAACAACACAGGCTCACTCACAACATAATACCTAATTGGGCTAATTACAGGGCTCCTCCACCATGCCCTTTTCCCACTCAAGGTGGTTGGGCTGCTTCGTGGGCTGCTCAATCCCAGCCAACAACACAGGCTCACTCACAACATAATACGGCCCAGGCTAATTTGGCCTTAGTCAACCCTCTTAAACCTAGTGAACTCTGAGCCGCTTTCCAAGCAATGACTTTGAACCCTGGTGAGCCTCAATGGCACATGGACACTGGTGCTTCTGACCACCTCACATCCGACCCAGGTATGATTTCCCAACCTAGTGTAAATTCTATCAATTCAATTTTAGTTGGAAATGGTAATCGAATCCCAGTTGTTGGATCGGGTCATACAACCCTTCCCCACTCCTCGAAACCCTTGCAACTCAAAGATATTCTTCACACCCCATCCATAATTAAAAATCTTATTTCAGTTCGTAAATTCAGTATCGATAATTGGGTTTTTGTTGATTTTGACCCATTTGGCTTTTCTGTGAAGGAATATCCAACTCGGAGGATCTTTAGCCGTCACAATAGCACCGGTCCTCTATACCCGCTCACCGCACCTGCCTCTACAGCCACCTCTGCTTTTGTTACCCAATCGGATTCCACGTACTGGCATAATCGTCTGAGACATCCTAGTTTACATGTCCTAGATTTTTTAATTTCAAATAAGTTTATTCCATGTAATAAACAAAGACGTTCGTTTATTTGTGATTCATGTCAAATTGCGAAACACAAACGTTTACCCTTTATTTTATCTAATTCTACTACTTTATTTCCTTTTGATATGTTGCATTGTGATCTTGGACTTCACCCGTGTTAAGCAAAAATGGCTATAAATATTATCTTATTATTATCGACGATTATACTCACTTTTCTTGGGTCTTCCCCTTAGATTCAAATCGGAAACATACTCCAAATTTACCCAATTTCACAATCTCATATTTACCCAATTTAATCGAAAAATTAAGACGTTCCAATGTGATATGGGAGGGGAGTTTGACAACAACCAATTCAAAACGTTCGCATCACAACACGGGTTACAATTTAGATTCTCGTGTCCTCACACCTCCCAACAAAATGGGACGGCGGAGCGTATGATTCGCCGCATAAACGAACTTATGTTATCACTTTTGACGCATGCCTCTTTACCACCTCAATATTGGGTCGAAGCACTTCACACATCCACCTACCTACACAACATACTCCCATCTAAACTCCTTAACTTTAACACACCCACCTCCGCACTCTACATGAAACACCCTACATATGATCACCTTCGTGTATTCGGGTGTCTATGTTACCCAAACCTATCCGACACCCGACCCCATAAACTCGCTCCCCCTCCACTCGATGTGTGTTTCTCGGTTATTTCTCATCATGTAACGTTCGACGAATCCAACTTTCCCATCTCCACTACATATACTCCCACATCCGACTCATATTCCTTCCTTGAAACTGAACCTTCCCCTCTAATTTTCCAACAACCCACCCCTCCTACTACCCCATCATAGGTTGACCCCTCCCCCATGGCCCCATCACCTTCACCTTCAAATAAGCCAAACATCCATTCTAGTCCAAATCCCACTCCAATACATACTCCACAAACTAACTCACACATGTCACCCACTTCTACCGACCCCCTCACCTCTCACAACACTTCACCTCTCAACTCACAAATAAGCCAAACACCCACTGACGAGCCTCCATCTATATCACAACTGTCTCACCAAAGCCCACCAACCAACATTCCACAACCACCACCTCACCCAATGATCACCAGGTCTAAATTGGGTATCACCAAGCCTAAAACACCATTTAACCTCAATGTCAATTCAATTTCTCCCATCCCCAAATCCCATATCCAGGCCCAATCCGACCCCCACCGGTCTCATACCATGAAAACTGAATATAATGCATTGATAGAAAATCACACATGAATCTCGTACCTTGATCGAGTAACGTGCATATTATTAGGTGCATGTGGCTATTTCCACCAAATTTCATGCAAACGGGGCACTTGAAAGGTACAAGGCACGATTAGTTGTCAATGGTAAATCACAACAGGTTGGTATTGATTGTGATGAAACGTTTAGTCCGGTTGTAAAACCAACTACAATCCGAACAGTTCTAAGTCTAGCTTTGTCACGCTCATGGCCAATACACCAACTCGATGTTAAGAATGCATTTTTACACGGGGATTTAAATGAAACAGTGTTTATGTTCCAACCACCGGGTTTCGTTGACCCAAAGAACCCAACACATGTATGTTTGTTGAGAAATCCTTATATGGACTTAAACAAGCCCCGCGGGCCTGGTATCATCGATTTGCCACTTTCATAACAAAGTGCGGATTTAAAAGCTCAACATCTAATAGTTCGCTGTTCATTTATATGCGAGGTAGCGACATGGCTTACTTATTACTATATGTGGATGACATTATATTAACAGCATCAAGTACACCACTACTTCGTCATTTCATTACTACCATGTCTCACGAATTTGCAATGACCGACCTTGGTCGGCTCCATCATTTCCTTGGCATCGAAGTACTACATCAGCAAAGTGGTTTGTTTCTTACTCAATGTGCATATGCCAATAATATTTTGGCCCGGGCCAACATGCATGATTGTAAACCGGCTAACACCCCCACCGATACTAACTTGAAACTAAGTGCCAACACAGGGGTGTTACTTAAGGATGGTTCCCTATACCGAAGTCTCGCTGGGGCACTACAATACCTAACCTTTACCCGACCAGACATCACGTATGCCGTGCAACAAATCTGCTTATTCATGCATGCGCCACGTGAACCGCACTTCAACTTTCTTAAACGCGTCCTCCGGTATCTCAAGGGCACATTAGATTACGGTTTACAGATATCTCCCTCCAAATCCACTTCCTTAACAGCATACTCTGATATGGATTGGGGGGGATGCCCGGACTCTCGACGCTCAACATCGGGCTATTGTGTTTTTCTTGGGGACAACTTGGTATCCTGGTCATCGAAACGACAACACACCATCTCTCGCTCCAGTGTAGAAGCGGAATATCGGGGTCTCGCCAACACCGCTGCTGAACTTACATGGATACGTAATCTTCTTTTGGAGATGCATGTTCCCATTAGACAAGCATCCATAATTTATTGTGATAATATCTCCGCTATGTACTTGTCACATAACCCGGTTCAACACCAACGCACGAAACACGTTGAAATTGACATCCATTTTATACAAGAAAAAGTGCGTCTTGGAGCTATGCGCGTTTTACATGTTCCAGCAGATTACCAATATGCAGACATCTTCACAAAAGGACTCCCGAAGCCGCTGTTCATTCGATTCAGATCCAGTCTTTGCATCCGACCAGCTACTGCTTTGATTGTGGGGGCGTATTAAGGGAACATATTATGAATATATTGTATTTATGTAAACAGATTGTTTAGTTTAACTAGCTGTATATCTCCTTTAGAATAGGTGATTTGGTTTCCTCAATTATTGTATCTCGGTTCCTATTTGTACATGTATTTTGCAAAGGAATAAACAATCAATCGATTACCATTGATTAACAGCTTAAACATGCGAGTTCGTTAACAAGTTGTTAATTTAGAATATATATATATATATATCCCCTATATAGGATTAGGTTCATTTCAGAAGTGTTTTTAGTGTGAGAAGTGCGAGAAGTAATTACAACCAATCATAATTTTTCTTTTATTTATGATTTATTTTAATAGAAGGGGCATCTTTTTTTTTCATATATGACAAGTAACTTATGTGTAGGATAAGTTACATATTTTTTGTTTTTAATTTAAATACTTTTATTATATAGCTAGTTTCATTTACCATAAAATAATCGATCTTCATAATTCCATTTTATCAACAAATATAACTAAGTTACAAATTATTTTGTTCTTTAAAATTGTTTGTTTTTTTTTTGTATTTTTAATTTATGATTAATTCGTTCCTTTTAATTTTTCGAACTTAACCAAATTTAGGAAGATTTTCAACTTTATACTGAATTCGTAAAATCACATACACAGTACATAAATGATCAAACACACAATAAAATTTACACATAATTCGAAATGCCACCTCCATAGTGTATATATATGAACCTATCAAGATAAAATTACACATATACAATTAGAAATACCACATACACAGTACATACATGAACTTACATAAGATAAAATTTACATATACGCAATTCGAACTTACCACATACGATAAAATTTACATACATGAACTTACCACATACGATAAAATTTACACATACGATACAGTACATACATGAACTTACCACATACGATAAAATTTACATATACGCAATTCGAATTACCAGGTACTTGGTACATATATGGACCTACACACGATAAAATATACACATATACAATTCGAAATACCACCTACACAGTACATATATGAACCTACATAAGATATAATTTATACATACACAATTCAAAATACCACCTACACAGTACATATATTAACCTACACACTACAAAATAATTTTTTTTTTATTTTTTACATTAAACTACATATAATAAATAACATATCATGCTAATAACCTACACTTGTAAAATTTTCAAATACACATTCGTGATATCACCTACACAGTACATATATGAACTTACACAATATTATTTGTATAAAATAGTTTGTAAAATAATTTCATGAATCACATTATTTATTATTTGAAACAAATGAAAAAAAAAAGAAAAAACAAGTTGAAGTTATATCGTGATGTATTTCAATATTTGTCTATTTGAAACAAAAGAAAAAAAAATGTAGTCAAACATTGGTATTAAATTCGGATAGGAATATTATGTTAATATTAATCATTAAATGAATTATTAGCAAATGTTTAGGGAATTTATTGATTGTAAGTATTTGTTATGGTAGAATAAAACCAGAGTACCCATTTTCTAATAAAAGCCTCATAAATGAATCCATATTTATTACAAGAATGTCATTATGATTATGAACCATAGATCAAAATATCAATGGCCCAGATTTATTTCTTGCACTTCTCGCTATAATATCATTTCTCGCAAGATCCATCCCTATATATATATATATATATATATATATATATATGTACATGAGAACTTAACCGAACTTGATTTAAATGTGAACCCGGCTCGTTACTAGTTATAACCCGCGTGTTCGTAAAGACACTTAAACATATGAGTAAGTTAAAGAATCATAGTATGGAGGATAAGGTTTAATAACTAATAAAGGAAGCCAAAGTACATTAAATTAATATGACCGGTTGGAGAAGGTTATATGTTCAGTTCGGTTAACTCAACAGTTAACCCCGTTAGTTTAAGAAAGTAATAAACAAATGTAGAGGATTAATATGTGTACGTTATTAACAGTTAGTCGAGCTCAGTTGAAGAAAGGCATTACGATTAAATCAGAAAGGAATCTACAGGTGAGTTCTAGCCTCCTCTTTCCTTTAAACGTTTTTGGGGCTGTATGCATACTCGTATGTAAAAGAATAGATATATTTAATTTTAATTAATGATATATATCTTATAAGGACGTGTTTATATATATTTGAATGTTTGAATGATGGTTAATAGAATAGAAAGAGTTAGGAAACAAACCCTACTAATGCTTGCGTAGAATGTTATATGAATATAAATGAGTATGAATGTTATGTATAGAAGAATGTGTATACGTTCATGCGTAGAGCCTTCGGGCCTCATTCATGCACAATAAGTTAGGATGACAAATCCCTCTAACTTTTTATGGCTCGGTTATGAGCAAGGAAAAATGGCACGGTTATGAGCAAGGGAAGATGGCTCGGTTATGAGCAAGAATAGGAGGCTCAGTTATGAGCAAGGAAAGATGGCTCGGTTATGAGCAAGAATAGGAGACTCGGTCATGAGCAAGGATAGGAGGCTCGGTTATGAGCAAGGATAGGAGGCTCGATTATGAGTAAGAGTAGGAGGCTCGGTTATGATCAAGCGTATATGTATATAGTTAGGAAATGATTTGCAGGCAGGCGTAGAGAAAGTAAATTTAAATGTTATGCTATGTATAAATGTATGAAAGATTTGATATATTTATAAATCGTATGTTATGGAAAGTAAAGAAACGTTAGAACTCACTCAGCGTATAGCTGACTTTTAGTATGCATGCAGGTATTATTGATGAAGTGGCAAGCTTGAGGCGCGTACGAGGCAATCCATATCGAAGATTAGATAGAGAAGAAAGTTGTTATATAAAAAGTTTTAGTTCCGCTGCAAATTGATTATACTTCCGCTGTAACAAACTGAGTTTATGAGTAAATCCAACTGAATGTAAGGCTGTCGGGCTCGGGGCCTTACACAAACAACCCATTTGGGTTTGTTTTGCCACCCTTAATATGACTATCATGAAAAACTATGTCAGTTGACAATATAAACTATCAACGGCTATTCAATTAAATCAGTAGGAAAAACAATGATAGGTCAGTTACTAATCATGATCAATTACCACTGTTAATTAGTTACAACGGACTATGCTTACCACTGATGCACCAAATTGTAGTTGATCAATTGTAACAGATCACCTTTGTAACACCCTAATATCAGAAACGACTTTACTGTATAATTAAGTGCTTTAAATAAGGTTACAAAAATTTGTTTTACTTTAAACAATATAAATCTTAGTTAAACTCAAATCATGCTTGACGTAGTCTACGCCGGGTCAACATAGGCGCCTACGATGGGTCAGCTTAGACCTCGGTGTATGGATGGCAATGTAGGATAAGTGAACGGTTTTGGGAGTCTAGACGTGTAACCAACATTTTATATATGTTTTGATTTTATTTCAAACTTCATGTAGTGGAATAAAAATATTTCCTTAAACAACTAATTTTTTTGTTTGAACTAATTTTTTTTGTCATCTTTCACCTCATGTCTCAAGTGAGACTATAACACGTAAGTCTGCAATTATTTGGTTGTAAGACATAAATATTTGCCGCTAAACCAAGCTAGTGATTGTTCATAAAAATAGATTTAAAACCCTTGATATTACAAAACATTATTTTACATTATTTTCTTCTCAAAATTCATCCAAGGATTTCCAAATAAATAGCAAGTTTTGGAGCTTTTATTTAATATAAGTAGATGGTTAGGGGTATGTAATTCGTGTGTCAATAATTATAATAAAAAAAAATAGTCGATCTTGGTTAATATCAAATTCCGTGTTCGTATTCTTGAGCATGATTTCCAACAATAGTAAGCCATTGGCTCACACCATTTCATTTCGTGTTCCCATATAACGGATTCTAAACTTAATTTTTTAACAATGGTAACAAATATTTAAGAACAACAATATATAGTTTATAGTTATAACATTTTTAATCATCGATTTTACTACGGAAATAACACACCTAAAAGAACTCACTTTTCTAACTTCTGGTTACAGAATTTGTGCAATTATGCATTTTATAAATGTATTTTAGAAGCACTGGCGAAGCTTAGTTAGGGCCCGAGGTCCCCCCCCCCGGTTTTTTCGCGTAGTAGTATAAATTTACCCGTTTGCGCCCGAAATTTTTTATGCATAGTGTAAATTTAGGCGTTTTCGGCCGAAAATTTGAGTCCGGCCCCCCATCGTTTGTGAATTTTTGTATACACTTTGAGTCTCCACCCCCCCCCCCCCCCCGATGTCTTATTCCAAGCTTCGCCACTGTACTAGTTCTAAGAATAGAAAGGTATATGTATTAAAAGAACTGTTGTACAACATGTTCTCCTATGATCCTAGATACATTGAAGAACTAATTCTTACAACATGAGAAACATAAAAACAGATGTGACATCTACCCTCTAAAGAGTAAAGACGAGATTGAATTTGATTAGTTTAGTAGAAATAATCCACTTTATATGCATATCTTTCCAAATAATTTAGAAATAGTTCTCTGCCAAGGACTTCAATTCTATCTTAATTTATCTAGTATATTTAAATATATGTATTATAAAATTGTGTGAGCGCTCACTCGTGACATACTACTTAGGGAACTATATATTCGAGATTACTTTTCGAAAACATGACAACGTTGGTTTTAAAGGCCAGATTCATAATTACAATCACAAATCACAGGTGAATGAAACATTTTGAAGAACCATCCCAATAAAACAAAAAGAAATGCATTTTCAAATTACATAATCATATAAAGATAGTCACAAACCTTTTCACGATCAAGTTAATCCCAAATCATCACAACTGCAATGACTCCAACCCCAAGAAGCACAGCAAGAAACTTGAAGAATGGTGTGTCAAAGTAAGAGTCTTGTTGTGGTTTAAACCCTTTAGATATGAGATGGTGAATAGCTACATACACAAAAACTCCACAAGCAATGCCCATAGAGATTGCATAGATCCAGTCGCTGTTTCCCCTTCTGTTGTGGCATCAATGGCAATCCCTATTCCAACCCCGATCGGGCTGGAAATCCCAAAGGCGAAAGAATAGGCAACAGTTAGCAAGAATGGCCTCTTAGGTATCAATCTTAGGAGAGCGATTCCCATTGCAACAGCTGCGAATATCTTGTGCAAAGAAATTGTCCACAGGTTTCTCCATGCATCCGCTTTTGTTGCTGATCAAGCAATGCCGAAATCAAAGGTAATTGTTAATGTTTAAGATTTTATGTGCAAGTCGAACTCCAAATCGGACTACGGTTTATAAAATAGACCTTTATATAGTCCATATTTTTCTTGTTTGATTTTCCTATTATGGGATGGGGGGCCTTTCTGTAACTCATAGTACTATCAATAATTTTATGAAAGCCCGAACCGTATCTTATGTTGTGTGATCATTTTCAGATTGAAATATTTCTATATATCACTTGAAATCTTAGCTCCATAATTCAGAAATCAAGAATATTTAGAATGTATGCTTCTGTTAGGAAACTGTATCCTGGTTGTGAATCCAAAAAAAAAGAAAGAAAGAAAAGAAAAGAAAAGGAAAATAATGCATCAATCATTGAGTAGTTTGGCCTCGTAAATTTAGCTACTCAACAAAAAATAAAAAGGAAAACTCAATAGTTAAGATGACAAAAGTGGAGATAGTTTTGTCGACATGTTACCAAAAGAGAGAGAGGGGGGGGATTGGGATCATAAGAAATGTCACTTCTTAAATATCATCAACGTGTTGTGGACACATCAGTTACAAATAAGAATACGAGAACTCCAATAATTTTAAACTCATTTCCTTCCCTAAAATATCTACCTGTAAACTCCATATATGAAAAATAAAACCACTTTCCTAACTGTATGCATAAACCTAAAAATAAATCCTTAATTGGAGATTAAATTAAGAACATATAATGTCTTCATAATATGCAAAATAGGTTCCATAATGAATAATAAGCGTCTGTTGAACTATTGAAACATTATTATGAGCTTGAGATATATCATGTGTCATTAGAGATTGTAACAACTAACGATCACAGAAAGAGTAGAAACTTACATGATACACCAACGGCAATACCCTCAAAAACTGAATGGAAACACAAGGCCAAGATAAGCAGTATCGTATCGCTTAACGACGACGTCCTAACAAGAACCGGGTGGTGCGTCCCATCACCAACGGTCAATCTCCCGTCCTCCACCTCACCGGCCACCTTATTATCCCCATCACCGCCCCTTCCAGTAACATACAATATAACACAATCACCAAGCATAGTAAGAAGGTACCCTGAGGATGCCAACATGAAAGCAAAAGGGTATGTTTTTGTAGTGAGTTCAACAAATGTTTCATTAGAATCACTCAAGAAATGCATGAGAGAAGTCCCTAAAAACACTCCTCCGGCAAATTGAGTACCCAATAATAAAAAGCTTTCATTCCATCTATAGAAATAAGGGGAGACACCACCAGCAAAAGTGCTGAAAAACATGATGATCAAGCAATAAACTTTCACCAAAACCAACCCTTTAGCATGCAAGTTTTCATGGGGGGTTTCATCTTCATCATCATGGTCTGCACCGCCAGGACCGGAGGTTAAAGATAGGTGTAAGAACACAAAGGAGACTAACAGAAGAGCTGAGTTTGACCTCAGAACCTTGAAGGAGAAAGCCATGGAGGAGCAGAACAGTTAGGTTACAGTTAAGTCTTTGGTCGTTTTTAATCTAATACTAATATATATGTATGTAGTACTGATTTTTGGATGTGGTGTGTAGTACAGTGTTGACTTTGCATTGGTTGTACTGCACCAACAGTTGTCATTTACAATGTCAAATTATAGATAAAATTCTGAAACGACAGATTTAGAAATAATTATTTGAGTGTATGTCTTAAAATATATATCTGTTACTCGATCGTGATGCACTAAAACTCCTCACACGGTGAAGATAATACGATGATGTGTGGAATGACGAAGAATCGGGATTAATATATGTTATTATTTTATTTAATCATTTAAGCATGTACAAGATATTTTAGTGAAACTAACAATTAATGCTAAACCTAACGTAGCTTTCCCATACATATTTTTTCACAGTTGTTACAACGGGTATAGAGAAAATGAAGGTATGGTAGGTTGATGATATGGACGCTTCCAAAGTCACCTTCCAGTTTGGACCTATAACACCAAAGAATTCGTTAGAAGGGGAGTAGGGGACCGGAGACCGGGGTCTCTCGACCACCCTCCGACACTCAACATTAGTATTTATCCTATGAAAGTATATAAATAGTAAATATAGATATGTATACTAGAGATACAAAATGGAAGAGGATATAGTGGTTGAGACTCGACGGTTAGAGAGCAGCTGAGGCGATCTCAAGCTGCTTAACCGATGACTGGTCGTCAGGGTTGAAGTGAGCTAATAGTGTTATGCCTCAACAGCTCGTGGACTTAGCAGCTCAGGGGACTAACAACTCAATTAACAATAATTACTCTTTGGTGACGGAGATCTCTTAGTTGTTAGTATTTTAGAGATAATATTCTGGAGAGTATTATTCTAGAATAGGAGAATATAGTGAGAGAGTGGGAGAGTTGTAATGAAGAAAGGGTAGAGAGAATGAGATGATCACACAATATGTGAGGGTCTCCTTTTATAGGCACCGTTGGAGCTTCCCTGGGGAAGCTTAAGCTTCTATAAGATGAATGGGTCAACTCCTCCTTTTAGCTAACTCAGACAAGCCATCCCTCTTTGATGTAACTTGTAGTCTACGTTGAGCCTGCAAGCAGACATAGTTGCTTTTCCTCAGGCTTCAGCTTTATGTCACATTAGAGGTGTCAGACTTTAGCTTTATGTCACATCAGATGTGAAAGTCTAAGGTTTACTGTAGCGAGGAGCTTCCATTTCCAGCCTAGCTATGGTAATGAAGCTTTAAATCTCCTAGCTTAGCAGCTGGAGCTTGTGGCTTCTTAGTTGTTAGGCTTCTTTAGCTTGTGAGTGGATATGGGTACCCACATCATCAGCCCCCCCCCCCCCCCGGTCAGAAGTATTTTGAGTTGCATGATAAATGCTTTTGACTTAACTCTTTTCTTCAATCCCCCTGGGTGTTTAATGCTTTTGGGCTCACCAGCGTGCCTCTTCATAGACCAATGCACATACCCATTTTGCTGTTTTAGGCTTGTTTACTGAAGTCTATAAGCTGGAAATGTTTCTAAAGTATGGTCTAGAAGCTAGGAGCTTGTAGCCCAAAACTTCCACGATTGAAGGTTAGGGTTAGAAGCAGAAGCTAGGAGCTTCAGGTGTTGACCTATCGTGTATTATATTCATAGTGATGGGCAGCTAACAGCTTAATAATCATCGATGTGATTGATTTTACAGTTACTACTAAGGGTTATGATGGACTTATGATGGTTGGGTAAAGGTTAGTTATTTTTATATATTAATTAGTCAGTTTTAGATAAATAAACGAGTGAACATTGGTACTTCAAGCATTGTTATGTGTTTTTGAAAGTTAACGAGCTTAGTGGAATTATTTACGAGCTTGAAATGAAGACTTTGAAGTGCGGGAATGGGAGTGCACGTATCACGAGGCAGTTAAAGAAAAGAAAAAGATTTTTGCTGTAATTTTTGTCCTTCAGGCGACGCGAAGGATTGGAGAAGTAACTTCGCGCAACGCGAAGTTGAGGAAAATCTGCTCGACTATTTTATCTTTCGCGCAACGCGAAGATGAGGCCCATGAAGGCTTCGCACGACGCGAACCGCCTTAAAACCGAAAAAATCTAAGGTAATCACTATATAAACCCATTAACCCCATCATTCGTGATATCACGATTTCCAGAGGCAGAAGAAGTTCCCAAGGACGATTTCCACCATCTCAAAGCTGCCGGTTCCATCATTAACCGTATGTTCATCAAGATAAGTATTTTAAGCGATATGTCGATGCTCGGCTAAGTTCCCGTGTTCATTCTAGGCTAGGGTTTATGTACTTTAACTTATGATCAGATTCATTATGCTTAAGGATTAAGAGTTTGGTTGAGTTTATGATTTGATCTTGCTTGATTATTGCTTTGATTGTTTAAACAATTTGTGTTATTGATTATTAATTGTCGCATCACTTGTTTGGTTGTGTTAATCAACACTTAGGATTAGGCTCTTGTGTCATTGAACTAGTAATCATCGGTTATTGCAATTTAATTGGTTTTTATAACATAAATTGGTAATTTGGTAGACTAAGTTCAGTTATTTCTACAATCCAGTTAAACTATCGTTTGTCATCATAATCAAACTAATAGGTCTAGTAATTACTGCGCAATCAAATCAGTTGAATCTGTGATTAAGTTGAAAAACACATTACCCGAACCGAGGATGAATACCTTTCATTAATATTGTTTACAAATCTTTTTAAGTAATCGTTTTAATTTTAATCAATCTTTTCAAAAACTGCTTGACATCGTCTGTCTGCCTTTAGTTAAATAATTACTTAGTAATATTAAATTAGCACTTTCCTTGAGTTCCTGTGAAGACGACCTTACTTACCCGTACTAGTTATAGGCAATTAAGTATTTAAAATTGATTGTTTTAGTAGACCGCGACAGCCTACGTCAACTTAAAGCAACAACTGGCAGCTAGCTTCCATCTTGACCCTTTGATACTTTACGATTTCTTCAAAGCCTCTCTGAATACGAATGCGCATATAAACAAATAAGCACATAACAAGTATATTTGATCAATCACACATAATTATACGTTTGCTAATTTTTGATATATATATATATATATACCAGTAAGAGTGCCCGCGCGTTGCGGCGGGGACACAATTGTGATTCAGTTAGTAGCGGCTCGTTCTGTTACCGACATTTGCGATAGTGAAATTTGGATTCCGTATAGTTTACGATACCAAGAAATGAAATTTTAGACAATAATATTAGCCAAAAAGAGAATAATTTAATTCATCTTAACAAACACGAACAAGAAACTCTTGTTCATTTAGTTTTTTGTGATACCCTTTCACATAACCAAGCATGTCGGTTTCGGTGAGAGTGTGCATACGTTTCGACATTAAAAAATGAACAGCACATTAAGAAAATATATAAATGTTATCAGCCAAAGACTAAAAACCTACTTAGCTAAGGACTTCCGAGTATCATAAACTCAAAGGCAAGTGTGCGTTGCGAACCACAAGCTTCGTTTTGACCGCCCTTTAACAAGAATATTTCTTTGATATCCAGTTTGAATACCGGAAAATTGTGATCTGTTGGGCAGTCTATAAACAAACATAACAAAGATTATATCACATCAATAATATTAAACGAACACGGAAAAAAAACATATGGTGGCTGATATATATATAAGTTTTGTATCTATAACAACTCGTTTCAACCTCATCCCATTTTGGCGAAAGCCCATTTTACCGTTAACCAAATTGATACTTTTTAGAACAACCCATTTGGCCCGAACCTGTTTCACCCATTACTTGAACCGGGCGACCCGTTTTTCCAGGCTTTTAAAACAACCCATTTGACCCAAACCTGTTTTTACCCATTACTTGACCTGCCCGACCCGTTTTTCCAGGCTTAGGCAGATCATAGGTTGTTCACGGTTCGTTCGGGTCGTCCGGCCGGTTTGATAAAATTTTTAGCTGAACCGTAAGGCAAATCATAGGTTGTTCGCAGTTCGTTCGGGTCGTCTGGGCGGTTTGATAAAATTTAGAGCTAAACCGGTAACTACGTTTTTTACAGAAACAAAAATGAACCGCTGGATTGTCTGGGTTTCCTGGAACAGCCAAAATGGATAGTTTTGGCGGTTTGCTGGTTTGAGGGGGATTTTTTTAGCATGGAATCAAAAACCAAATCTGAAACATAAAACCCTCAAATAGGTAAACAATCTATGACAAAAAAATAGATAAGGGGAAAAAAAGTAACCTGATGAACAAGACAAAAAAAATCTAGAAAAATAGGAGGCCCAGAAAATGGTTCCATATCCAAACAGCCATGTAAATAGGAGAAAGATGCAGAAAGTGGTCACCGGTTAAGATTTGAAGGTGAAGCATTCAGAGATGACTACACAAAAAATAATAATAATAACTTGATTATAACCAGAAATAGAGCATATCTGAGCAAGAAAGACTATAACGTGGTTTATGTGAAAGATGTTATGGTACATTATCAAGTAACCCTGACATTACAAAGTGCAAAAATGTCATGCAGAAAACTACTTGTTGGTCTATAATAGCTTCCTACTTAAGATTTCAATTTCAAATCTTTCTCGGTGCTTTATTAACTTAATATCTGAAAAGAACAAGATGTCAAAATTAGAGGGGCAGGTTGGGAAAATTATGAAAGAGAGTAAGAAAGGGCTAATATACAAACAGATGCATAGATAGATTATTATATAACAAGAATCCAATTTTTCACTGATGAAAACAAATGTCATTGGGGGCATGAACGAACATGAGCAATAATTGTTGTTCATTTAGTTAAACAAAGAAATAAACACATGTCCTGTTCATTTATTTATTCATTTAGGTATGTTCATTTGAATTCGTTTTATGCTCGTTCATTTACGTTCGTTAGTTTACGTTTGTTCATTTACATTCGTAAATATATTCATTTAAAAATTTTGGGCCCGTTACAACTTGGTAGTTTTAATGTTTTTTGAGACCCAACACACTGTTCTTCACAATACTTTTAGCTAGTTTTAGCTCTGTGAAGTATTCGATTATACTATAACGAACAAACATTAACATGAAAACCCCATTCATTTAATTAATTATTTGATACATTAAAGTTAGACGAGCGAACACGAACATGCTCTGTTTGTGTTCGCCCAGCCTACCCTTCCATCCGCTTCAATCGAAGTGACCCCTACTTTAACCCCTGCCATCAGGTGAGTACGCAATTGTTGGTATGCCGAATTCTTTCCTTGAGATCTAAACCCAACAAGAATAGTAATGGCTTGAGTGACCACCTGGTAGTTTCTTTATGTGGTGGCTGGTTGATTTTTCAGTATGAAGTTCATAATAAAAGATACCATGCCAAGAAATTAAAAGCCTGAAGCGTTTATTTAGGGAATAGAATGTGTGTGTACATTAAATGGCTTACATGTTGATGTTCTCAGATCGATCTGTCTACATAGTTTATATTGATCGTCTCCAGCTGTAGAAATACTACTCAAGTGCACAAAGACATCCAAATTCTTTAAATAATAGAGCATTACCTGAAACCAAAAGCACACAAATGCAAATTTAACAAAACAAGTTTATAATGAATCATTATCTGAATATGAACAATATTAACCTGCACATCGCCCTTAGTTACATCATCAAGACCCAAGCCATTTGGGTATGTATTTATAAGCAATAAAGATTACCAATGTAATTTAAAAAAAAAGGACTAAAAAAATACAATACAAGCGAAACACAGATAAACTCATTTATTTATTTTGAGTAATAAATTTAGACCTTTAGCGAGCTTATGTTTTTTCTTTTCAATGGGGCGGAATCAGCCAAAAGAGCTTAAAAAATCCATAACCGGTGACAAATGGTTGCCATGTTAACTGTAATCAGCCATGGGCTTTTAGTTGTTCAAATCCAATAACCTATGCAGAAACTCAGTTCAACTAAAAAATGAGCGAATCATACCCGATCAAGCATGATACATTACATAGTACACTACCCTATGCGCATCACGCACTTTACGCTCCTGATGCGTGCATTTTAAAAAAAAAATTGTAGGGGTATGGTACTAAAACCCGGTTCTACGACCCTAAATCTATTATGTTTGGCCTATTTTATCGCATGGACTAATACAATGTTATTGGGCCGAGGGGGTTTTGTGGAGGTAACCCTAACTGGGCTAGGCCCATTAGGGTACCATGATGGTGGCCATGAGACTCTATATAAGGAGGTCTCCACCTCCTTATCATGGTCATGCTCAATAAGAGCCACCACCACTTTTTGTGTCTGTGAACAAGAAATCCTCAGGATATCTTAGCAGTCGCCTCCACACTCCCGAAACCATCGCAGGTCTCGACGTTGCAGGTCGCCGGCGCCGCCGAAGAAGAAGAAGAAGATCAAGACGTGGTTCGTTCATCTCGAAAATCCGTGGAAACATCGTCATGGATCAGGTAAGATTCATTTCGTGTCTCGACATTGGCGCCATCCGTGGGACGGCAACGAACTGCCCTTCGATCTTCATCTCGGCTGTCAGATCTCTCCCAAGAAAAACGCAGATCTGGAAGTTTACAGAAAAAGGCTTCAAAGCTTGTTCTATTTAAAGCTCAAAAAGATCCATAGATCTAAAAAGAGGCTTCCAGATCTTGGCAAGAAGGAAAATCCGTGATTCGAATGATCAGATCTCCGAATCTGTGAATCTGTGATTCAGGATCTCCGAATCTGTGATGGTTTTAAATCTGCTCCGAATCTTCAGATCTGTCCAGTTCTGATTTACAGATCTAGGTCTAGATTACAGACCTGGATTTTAGGTCTAAAGTTGCAGATCTGACTCTTAAATTGCAGATCCAGAAGTTACTAGACTTCCGCCGCCATGTACGCACGCCCGGGGGTTCTCACTCCGCAGCCGTGCATGTGCCGCCGCGGAAACCACCATCTGGGTTTTGCGCAAGAGACCTCCGCCATGCACACGCACTTGCGAGTCACCACTCTATCGCCGTGCATGCGCGCATCAGGCTACGCGCCAAAACTTCAAGGTTGGGAATCCTCCTAATATCCCATATGGCTACGCGCCAAACTTCAAGGTTGGGAATCCTCCTAATATCCCATATGGCTACGCGCCAAGGTTGGGAATCCTCCTAATATCCCATATGGCTACGCGCCAAACTTCAAGGTTGGGAATCCTCCTAATATCCCATATGGCTACGCGCCAAGGTTGGGAATCCTCCTAATATCCCATATGGCTACGCGCCAAACTTCAAGGTTGGGAATCCTCCTAATATCCCATATGGCTACGCGCCAAACTTCAAGGTTGGGAATCCTCCTAATATCCCATATGGCTACGCGCCAAGGTTGGGAATCCTCCTAATATCCCATATGGCTACGCGCCAAGCTTCAAGGTTGGGAATCCTCCTAATATCCCATATGGCTACGCGCCAAGCTTCAAGGTTGGGAATCCTCCTAATATCCCATATGGCTACGCGCCAAGCTTCAAGGTTGGGAATCCTCCTAATATCCCATATGGCTACGCGCCAAGCTTCAAGGTTGGGAATCCTCCTAATATCCCATATGGCTACGCGCCAAGCTTCAAGGTTGGGAATCCTCCTAATATCCCATATGGCTACGCGCCAAACTTCAAGGTTGGGAATCCTCCTAATATCCCATATGGTTACGCGCCAAGGTTGGGAATCCTCCTAATATCCCATATGGCTACGCGCCAAGGTTGGGAATCCTCCTAATATCCCATATGGCTACGCGCCAAGGTTGGGAATCCTCCTAATATCCCATATGGCTACGCGCCAAACATCAAGGTTGGGAATCCTCCTAATATCCCATATGGCTACGCGCCAAACTTCAAGGTTGGGAATCCTCCTAATATCCCATATGGCTACGCGCCAAGGTTGGGAATCCTCCTAATATCCCATATGGCTACGCGCCAAACTTCAAGGTTGGGAATCCTCCTAATATCCCATATGGCTACGCGCCAAGGTTGGGAATCCTCCTAATATCCCATATGGCTACGCGCCAAACTTCAAGGTTGGGAATCCTCCTAATATCCCATATGGCTACGCGCCAAGCTTCAAGGTTGGGAATCCTCCTAATATCCCATATGGCTACGCGCCAAACTTCAAGGTTGGGAATCCCCCTAATATCCCATATGGCTACGCGCCAAACTTCAAGGTTGGGAATCCTCCTAAGATCCCATATGGCTACACGCCAAACTTAGGGGTTGGGAATCCTCATACCATATGATCACGCATCACATATGTTCACGCATATTACACATGCTTAGGCATCACATGCTTACGCATCACATGCTCGCACATGTCACAGTCTACACGCACGCGCACGCAACATCTGCGCGTGGCGCATAACACAAAACCAAAGTCTACGCGCACGTGCATGCAACATCTGCACGTGGCGCGTGACATAAAGTAGCCCGTAAGTCGCCTCACGCGCTGGCTTTATTATTCACACAGCTCATAAGACGCCTCGCGCGCAAGCTGTTGTTATTCTTACAGCCCGTAAATCGCCTCACGCGCAGGCCTTTATTATTCACAGCTCATAAGACGCCTAGCGCGCAAGCTGTTATTATTCTTACAGCCCGTAAGTCGCCTCACGCGCTGGCTTTATTATTCACAGCTCATAAGACGCCTCGCGCGCAAGCTGTTATTATTCTTACAGCCCGTAAGTCGCCTCACGCGCTGGCTTTATTATTCACACAGCTCATAAGACGCCTCGCGCGCAAGCTGTTATTATTCTTACGGTCCGTAAGTCGCCTCACGCGCAGGCCTTTATTATTCACAGCTCATAAGACGCCTCGCGCGCAAGCTGTTATTATTCTTACGGCCCGTAAGTCGCCTCACGCGCAGGCTCTTTTATTATTCACACAGCTCATAAGACGCCTCGCGCGCAAGCTGTTATTATTCTTACGGCCCGTAAGTCGCCTTACGCGCAGGCCTTTATTATTCACACAGCTCATAAGACGCCTCGCGCGCAAGCTGTTATTATTCTTACAGCCCGTAAGTCGCCTCACGCGCTGGCTTTATTATTCACAGCTCATAAGACGCCTCGCGCGCAAGCTGTTATTATTCTTACAGCCCGTAAGTCGCCTCACGCGCTGGCTTTTATTATTCACACAGCTCATAAGACGCCTCGCGCGCAAGCTGTTATTATCCTTACGGCCCGTAAGTCGCCTCACGCGCAGGCCTTTATTATTCACACAGCTCATAAGACGCCTCGCGCGCAAGCTGTTATTATTCTTACAGCCCGTAAGTCGCCTCACGCGCTGGCTTTATTATTCACAGCTCATAAGACGCCTCGCGCGCAAGCTGTTATTATTCTTACAGCCCGTAAGTCGCCTCACGCGCTGGCTTTATTATTCTCAGCTCGTAAGACGCCTCTCGCGCGCAGGCTTTATTATTCTTAGCTCGTAAGTCGCCACTCGCGCAGGCTCTATTATTATAGCTCGTAAGTCGCCTTGCGCGCCAGCTTCATTATTCTACAAGCTCGTAAGCCGCCTCACGCGCCAGCTTCATTATTCTACAAGCTCGTAAGTCGCCTTGCGCGCCAGCTTCATTATTCTACAAGCTCGTAAGTCGCCTCGCGCGCCAGCTTCTTTATTATTTTACAGCTTGTAAGCCGCCTCACGCGCCAGCTTCATTATTCTACAAGCTCGTAAGTCGCCTCGCGCGCCAGCTTCTTTATTATTACAGCTCGTAAGTCGCCTCGCGCGCCAGCTTCTTTATTATTACAGCTCGTAAGTCGCCATGCGCGCAGGCTCTCATTATTCTACAGGCTCGTAAGTCGCCGCACGCGCCAGTTTTATTACTTTCACAGCTCGTAAGTCGCCTTACGCGCCAGCTCAATTATTATTCTTATAGCTCATAAGACGCCGCACGCGCCAGTTTTATTACTTTCACATCTCGTAAGTCGCCTCACGCGCCAGCTCAATTATTATTCTTATAGCTCATAAGACGCCTCTCGCGCGCAAGCTTTATTACTTTCACAGCTCGTAAGTCGCCTCACGCGCCAGCTCAATTATTATTTTCAAAGCTCATAAGACGCCTCTCGCGCGCAAGCTTTATTACTTTCACAGCTCGTAAGTCGCCTCACGCGCCAGCTCAATTATTATTCTCAAAGCTCATAAGACGCCTCTCGCGCGCAGGCTTTTATTATTCTTAGCTCGTAAGACGCCTCACGCGCAGGCTTTATTATGCTACAGCTCGTAAGACGCCTCTCGCGCGCAGGCATTATTATTATTTTAGCTCGTAAGTCGCTTCTCGCGCCGGCTTCATTATTATTATAACTCGTAAGTCGCTTCTCGCGCCAGCTCCATTATTATTATAGCTCGTAAGTCGCCTCACGCGCGAGCTTCATTATTATTATAGCTCGTAAGTCGTCTCGCGCGCAGGCTTTTATTACAACATGTCACCATCATGAAGAAAGCCTCTCAAAACTCAGACAATAAAGACAAGGCCAAAGAAAAGGGGAAAAAACCGCCTCACACCTTATAAAGTCCAGCGCTCCACCTAGACGCTTGCGCGCCCAGGAGCAACACTGGACTTGGGGGGGCTTGTAGGGGTATGGTACTAAAACCCGGTTCTACGACCCTAAATCTATTATGTTTGGCCTATTTTATCGCATGGACTAATACAATGTTATTGGGCCGAGGGGGTTTTGTGGAGGTAACCCTAACTGGGCTAGGCCCATTAGGGTACCATGATGGTGGCCATGAGACTCTATATAAGGAGGTCTCCACCTCCTTATCATGGTCATGCTCAATAAGAGCCACCACCACTTTTTGTGTCTGTGAACAAGAAATCCTCAGGATATCTTAGCAGTCGCCTCCACACTCCCGAAACCATCGCAGGTCTCGACGTTGCAGGTCGCCGGCGCCGCCGAAGAAGAAGAAGAAGATCAAGACGTGGTTCGTTCATCTCGAAAATCCGTGTAAACATCGTCATGGATCAGGTAAGATTCATTTCGTGTCTCGACAAAAATAAAAAACAATATAAAAGAAACATACTCCCCGTAAAGAAATATGTCCCATGCTACTTAGCTTATGAATTATGAATTAATCATTCATCCAAAATATAACACTCATCAAACCTAAGAAATAAAACATTTACCTTCTGTAAAGTCCTTTCATTTGATCATTGAAGGTGCCATCAAACCTAATAAACAGAGAAGCACCTGAATCATGAGGCAAATTCTCACCGAACTCCAACACAAAACCTCATTTTCTACCAATTGTACAACGTTCACAGCCTCAAATCCCTAAAATCATCAATAATAATAATACCTTTGAACAAGATTGAAAGCGGACGAATTTGGAATCAATTTGGAGGTCGGCGGAACTGAGGACGACGAATTTTGTATTGGCAAGGATTTCAAGGCGGATGTCGATCGTGCCGGAGAACTTGCACGCGGTGAGATCTGGTTTGAGATTAGGGATGACGAATTTGTATTGCCATTGTCAATGGGTTCTTTCTTGTGTGTGAAGATGAAGATGATCAGTTAATCGATAGGACCGACTGGACTGAATGTGATGATTGAAGATACAAATTGATTTCTAAAGGAAAGTGTGGTAATGGACGGTTGGGATGGCCATTCAATTGTAATGATTTCATATCAATTGAAATTAACTGTGTCGCCGGAGACTGTAGCCTGAGATGAATTGGAAGGTCGTCCGGAGGTGATTTCATTAAATTTTACGGCGTCTCCCCAAGTGGATAACGATTACCATTTTGTCCCTCTTACATGAAGTACGCATATATCCCCAAAATGTTTAAAAAACTTAGTAAAATAGGGGAATGACAAAACTCATATTAGATTAAAGGCAAACGAATATAAATACGAATAAACGAGTTAACGAATAAGCGAGTCGTCCACTACGCGTCAAACGAGATAAACAATCAGAATCTTAAACTTTGAGATATGATAATATAGGTAAAAACGAACTCGTTTTCGCTGGAATAAGTTCAAACGGACGTCTAGAACTCCTGTTATGTTAAATTAAAGATTTAAGCGAGCTGATACTGACCAGAATCCGAACAGCAAGTCGGAAGTCGGGTTTTGGTCAGTATCCTTAAAATCTCGTTACGAAAATAAAAGTCTTCTGGACCGAACGGTGGTTATGACTTCTGACCAGAAGCATGAGAAATTGATTGGTCAAAGTTGTTGATTATTATGCCCTTACACGGGTTTGAGTCCAATTGACCACCGAGACTCCCTCAATCGGCAAAATTTATTAAGGTATTTTGTTCTACAGATAAAATTCTACAATATTGAAGAAGACAACTTACCCGAACTATGAATGGAACAAGAGATAATCGAGGTCAAAGGGTCTTGAAGCTTGAAAGCCAACGCAGCAATACGAACTTGATAAATTCTTGAAAAAACCGACAATGGGGAAAGGAATTTTGTGGATTGTAGCTATGGGGGCTGGTATTGAAGTAATAATATAGGGTTTTATGATATGCCTTGTTTAAGTATTAAGGGTTAAGACTTGTTTATTAGGAAATAGCTATTTTAGGAAACCGAATAATCAATTAATGACAAAATCAGATATAATAACTTAAAGATTTCGGTCTAGACAGCAATAAATCGAAAGTGTAATGTTTTATAAAATTAATTGATATATTTTGGAGCTTAATTTTCGTTAATTTAATCGAAAATAGGAAAGAATTGGCAAAACTAGTCCATGTAGTTCCCGAAAATGCGATTTTTAGCCGTTTTAAGCGATTTTAAAGGTTTCTAATGGCTATTTAGCATAATTGAAAGTTATAAAATTATAAAATAAGTTAAACCAAGTTAAATACCAATAAATACAAGTTTTAAATGGTTCGAAAGATTCAAATTACGTTCTTGAATCGGTTTAAACTTAAACGAATACAAATATGAAAAATCCGAGATGTTACATGGTAGACTTGAAGTTTGTTCCTACAAGACCCGATCAATTCGATCAAACACTCCCCATCTATTTTCATTGTTCAACTCTTGGACAACATGAAAAACCAAAAGCTCTTCCCTCCCTCTCTATCTATCAAGGGATGGAAGGGCAGAGTTCTTTGGTGTCCCCTCAGTCATGAATTAGGGCCTCGCAATCACTACTTTGTCACATACCTTTCTTCATTCATGGTATTTTGGTTATGTTCGGACAATTTTATGATTGTTATGTGTATGGTACAAGATCGTTAGTGTTTATGTTGCGTTATTAATAAAGTTTCTTAATATTTAATAACTATGATGCATGAGTAAATCCAACCTCTAGGACACCATAGACTCAGGGTGTTCAATTAGGGGTAACAATAGGTGAAATATAAAGTTGTCACCTATCCATAGAATTTGCTAGAAATACCCATTTAGTTAAGCCATTAACTATTACATGTTAAGATGTACGTTGCTTGAGATCCTAAAATTTGAAGTACAAGTGTACAATGACACTTATTCTATAATTGTAACATCAAATTGAGGTGAACAATTCTGGATCGTAATTGGTTGTTTTGGACGTTTTGCCACATTTCACGTTTTGATTAGACCAACTCTTTTTTTGAATTTTTAGATTTTGTCTGTATAAAAGAGTAATAGATGTTTTTGAACTAAGAAGCTTCCATGGACGATCTGAAAGAACAAGAACTGTGGCAACATTTACCCGGGATTTATCCTTAAGATCTGCAGATTTTTATTTTTTCTAGCTTCTTATTGGTGTTTTTTAAATCTAAGTTATTTTAGTTTTGATTTTCCCAACCTGTTTTATTGTTTCTTTCGGTAAAGTTTTTTATTATTGTTTGAACTAAGAAGCTTCCGAACATTTTATTTCTCCTATTTTTAGGTTACAAAATTTTAAAAACACTCCCATTGTATCAACGTTTCAAAATGCATCTGTAAATGACCACAGGTGCGAAAAAAATATTACGTCCACACCGCGTAGCATGACAATTAAATAGTTTTTAACAAATTCAACATATAATTTTCATTGTACTTATTTAGGGGATGTTTGGTTGAGCTTATTAAAATTGCTTATTTATTTTTTAAAAAGTAAAAGCAAAATTCTGAAAAGCTTTGATTTGAAGCTTTTCAAGCTTTAAACTGAACCTTTACCACAATTTTTGTTTTTTAAAAATCAAATAAACAGTTTTTAAAACCTCACCCAAACACCCCTTAGATTAAGAAATATATTAAAATATTCAAATAAAAAAATTGCTTAAAACTATTAAAAAAAAGAAATAAAACATTTCAGTAAAAGAATTCAGTAAGATATCGCCTAATTCCAAATCCGTGAAGTTTTCCAAAACCAACTATAATTTCATATACCCACTACTCCACCCACTGGCCACTAGTGACAAATCTTGAACACAACGCATAACATGAGTGGGCCAAAAAATCTTGAACAATAAATGGGCCGAGCTCAATACACTTTTTTTTTAAATTATAATAATGAGTGAAAAAGCCGAGTGGGCCAGGGCCCGGCTTGGCCCACACTAAGATCCGCCCGTGATACCCACCCTGGTACCCGACCCGTGCCCGACCCAAATGCATCACAGGCTCATAGCCTACATGCAGCATATCCACTACTTGAAACAAGAAACTGAAACATAAATTATACGAAAATTGTTTAAACAGAACAGCATAACATAGCATAACCAACTCAACTCTCTTGCCTAAAAACATCAACGACTCTCAAGCTCTGCTGATAAATAAGAGCTTCATTTTTGTACAGTCAAGTCACAGAACTATTACCTTCTCCTCCCTCACCTTTCCCTTTACATACCGCCACAGGTGCAACCGCCACTAGCCACCCTCAACATTCTTTCTTATGATAAAAAGTAACTCTACGTATAAACTTTTAACCACTACAGAATTTACAGTTCTCCAAGTCAAACCAAACTTTATTTGCTACTAGGAAAGATAAACAGGAAAAAGGGTAGCTCAAACTAGCCTTCCTTCGTTAACTGTACAACTTTCGTTCGTCATCTTCCTATGCAGCATATGCTGACTGTGCAGCAATTCTCCTTTCTGCACCCAACAAAACACCATCAGTATCTTTAAACAACGTTAAATATAACACGAGTTATATGTGGATATGCGCATACCTCCAGCAGCAACAAGTTTCTCTACACGCGCAACAATATGTTTTCCATAAGTGTATTTCTTAAGCGCGTTCAAATGAACCTTAATTCGCGACAATATATGTTCACGTTCTTGATCGCTACAAGTTTCAAGTACTTTTTGCACCACATAATTTGCAAACTGATCTTTCATCATTGCCTGAATAAATGCACGCATACCAAACCAAAATAAGCGTCAATTATGATGAAAAAATAATAGCAAAATAATAAAACAAAAGATAAAAAGAAACCTGAAGGGGCTCGTTTTCGTCAGTAGTACCAAGCATCTCATGAACGAGGAGCTGGCGTTCACTAGCATCACCAAAAGTCAAGCATTTTTCAACCACGTTTGATGCAAACTTCTGTTGACTCATTTGAACGATCTTAGGGGCCAACTCTTGAATTATTATTGATCGCTCATGTGGCTTTCCATGTTCCAATACATGCTGCTCACAAATGTGACCAAAGGATCAAACAATCATTAGTCAAAAATAAAAGTCAAACAAGTAAATTAAGATACAGTCACTGATTACAAACCTGAACAACATAATTTCCATACTGATCTTGTGCCAGCATGCTTACACATGCAAGGATTTCATCCATAACCTTGCTTTGAGTTTTAGGATCCACACAATGCTCAAGCACCCTCTGAAAGATTGCCAAGGATAAATTTGTAAATTCAAGTCATGTACTTTGAAAGTAGTCAAATTTTCATTTTCGGTAAGTGTTACAGTACCTGTATGACACGACAACCATATGGATGGGTTGAAAGGACCACAACTTGATCAAAGAAAGTTGTGATAATAAACTGAATATGCTCTTCAGGAACACACTCAATACATTTTTGAATAACATGATTGCCGTTTTGATCGCGTACACAGCGCATAATATGCCCATCGAGTTCTTCCACCATCTTGATCTTTTGGTCCAAGTCAACAACTTCAATCGCCTAAAACATTATGGAAATTAAAAATCAGTAATCTTGAAACATAAGTTTTGCTAAAGTGATGCTAAATAACCCATGTTATTACCTTCTGTATAACTCGACAGCCATACATTTGAAGACTAAGAGACAAAACATGGCCCAACAGCTTTTCAGCCAACTCTCTTCGCTGAGCTGACATTCCATGCTCAA
Organism: Bidens hawaiensis; assembly: GCF_021521415.1. Taxonomy (NCBI): domain Eukaryota; kingdom Viridiplantae; phylum Streptophyta; class Magnoliopsida; order Asterales; family Asteraceae; genus Bidens; species Bidens hawaiensis. The sequence continues at coordinate 36,164 of NW_027501055.1, read as the reverse complement.
AGAACTGAAAACAAATAAAGAACCAAAAAACCGTTAAAAGTTGCAAAAATAGCAGAAACTTTATTTTGGATAATACAAGATAAGTTGTTGATACCACCTTCTGAATCACATAATTTCCAAAAACATCAGTCATTAAAGTCAAAGCTTGAGGAAAAATCTCCTTAAAAACCATGTTTTTGTCTTCCGTTGTAGCGGTTTCTAGTTTCTGTTGGATAAAGCGGCTACCATACTGATCCGCACTGATGATAAGAAAGTAACAACAAATTAGATATCATGCATTTAGTAAAAAGACGTTATTTTTAGCAAAAGCCAAAAAGATATTATGATTTTGTATCCGCATACCTAAATTCGACAACATGACCGTTAATTTCAGAAAGCTCAAAACTTTTGGTTTTATTGCTCTTAAACTCTTCTAGCAAAGAAGATGCAAAGTTATTATCTCCGCCATCTAAATGCCAATGTCCCATTGCACCACTACCGCCACCTAAACTTCTCATTTGGGGAGAAAACCGTGTGTTGAGTTCACCGAGCCTAATTGGGCTACCGGGCCCACCAGGAGAGTTAGGAAGTGGGTTTGCTAACGGGCTTCCCGAATACGACAGCCCGACTCCAAATGCAGGGTTTCCATAATACCCATGGTGGTGAGGACTACCGGATGCATACGGCACACCACCGTATTGCGACTTTTGTGGCGACAATAAAGGTCCAAGATACACTTTTTGAAGCAAGTCTTCATATGAATTATTAAGAGAGTTGCTCCGGTCAATGGTGGGGTCGTTCAGGGCGGCAATTTGAGCAGCATATTCAGTTGACCTCAAGTACTGAAGATACACAGGGTCCATAAAAGATCCCGACATTTGGTTCATGATTCTGCTCATGTTTGGTGAATCCAAACCAAATCTTGATTCCATTCCAGGGTAGCCCATGACAGAAGCTGCGGCGGCGGTTTCAAAAAGTGGCGGCAGATTCAAGCCGCTTCCGTGTTGACTAGACATCATTTGTGGTGAGTTGATAGAATGCTGCCCGTTTGACCCTTTGTTGGTCGAATAAGAATGTGCACTGCCATTATTATGCTGGTATTGAGATTGTAAGTTACTCGAAGACCCGTCAAAGTACAAGCTGTTTTTATTATTTTTCTGACCCTGCAGCATATTATTTTGGTCAAACTGGGTCAGGTTTGACTCTTCCCCCATGACCCCATTTGACAAATTCATACCCGACAGTGCAGTCACCAAATCAGCTGGATCTTTTGGGTGAGAAGTCGGTCCGTTAAATAAACCCGGGCTGTTGGGATTTCTTCGATCTGACGGGTTGACTCGCCCGTTCCCAATTGGGGTGGGAACCGGGCTCGGGACCCGAGCAATGTGTTGCGGGTCAGGGGTTGTGCTTCTTGATAAAGAAGCACCTAAAACAGCAGCATAAGAGTATGATGTTGGTGGGCCTTTCGCACCATGTGGTTGAGCCAGCTCAGCATCGGTGGGGCCTAGGGTTTCATCACTGTTTTCAAAAGCAGTACGACTTGCTGGTCGTGAAGGATGTCCTGAAGGTGGGGTTGAACGGCTCAAATCATCCTGCATAAAAGGTTACATTTTTAGTAATTTTAACAGGATTACAAAATTGTGATATAAAAAAGTACCATCTTAACTAGTTTAAATATTTTCTTAACTGACTACCTCAATTCAAGAAAGAATCATCAAGAAACCAATGGAACTTAAAGTTTACATCTTGCTACACAAAAGAACACCAAATCACTTGTATAAAATTTCAACAGACTTATCAAATTTAGATACAAAAAAAGTACCATCCATAGCATGTTAACTACCTTAAATGTTTTCTTAATTAAATATCCTAAAAAAAAACTATAGAACTATCTTGCCACCCAAAAGAACACCAAATCATTTGTAAACAATTTTAACAGAAATGCAAAGTTCGGATACAAAAAAAAACAAAGAAAAGATTGAAAAAAAAAAGAAAAAGAAAAAAGAAAGAAAGAATCATTTATCATCTTAATAACTTGAATGTTTTCTTAATTAACTGCCTATTTCAAGAAAGAACCATCAAGGAAACAAACAGAGCTTTTAAGTTTACATCTTGCTACCCAAACGATCACCAACTCATTTGTACAAAACTTTTTAACAGAATTAAAAAATTGGGATACAACTAAAAGTACCCAAAAGAACACCAAATATTTGTATAAGATTTTAACAGAATTACAAGTTTGGATACGGAAAGAAAAAAAGAACACATCATCTTAACTGCCTTAAACATTTTCTTAATTAACTATCATAATTCGTAAAATAATCATCAAGAAAACAATGGAGCTTAAAGTTTACATCTTGCCTATCCAAAGAACACCAAATCATTTGTAAAAAACTTTCCTGTAACGAACAAGAAAACTTAAAGCGTAGCTTTTTAAAAATCAGAACCAGCAAGACAGAAATTTATTTGTTCTAACTAACTACAATCATAACTCTAAATACCAATTTAACAACCAAAACATCATTTTATGACATATCAGTAATAATAACTACCTGAAAAATTTCAGCAAGACTCTTCTGTTTGCTACCTAAACCTAAACCAGGCAAACCGATCAATCCATCACCACCCCACTCAGCAGAACCCTTAACTTTCTCAGCCTCCAAATTCTCATTATCCTGTTTTTTCGAGTTAAAACCAGGTGGCATAGAAAAAAGCGACACGCCACCACCGCCATCACTCCTATTCGACTTCCTCCTATCTCCAATCCCACCCAAACCCGACCCACCACCGCCCTGCAACCGCTGCGTAAACCGCCAATCCTCTTTCGACAACAGTGGTGGTGGTAACCTAGGGTTTAGATTCGTGTTCGAATAATAATAAGATATGTAAGCAGGGTCAGCCCTAAGTTCATCTTCAGCTAAACCATTGGTTTGACTTTGACCATGGTTATTGTTAAACAAACCACCAACTGCACTTAACGAACCCTCTACAGTAGGCGGTGCCGAACCGCTTCTATACATGTTTAGCTCTTTTTCCCGATCATCGGCCTCACGCCGTTGTTCACGGAGCAACAACCCTATCTCCTTTTCCAATTCATCCCCAAAGGAACCCTCACCACCACTACCGATCATCGGTCGTCTACCCAATTCAGATAACATCTTTTTAATTATAAAACTATGCAATCTATATCAAGAAAATGAAAACCAAGAACATAAAAAAGAAAACCCAAATGATTACACAAAGAAATTTGACATCTTACACAATAAAAATCCAATCTTTAATCACTCACACAACACAAACCCTAAAAACAAAAAACCTTGTAAACAAAAGTGAAATCAACAAATTTAGACATAACAAGGGTAAGAATCTTCATCAGCTCTTGAAGCTCATCAAGATCGAAACTTTATAGCATAAAGACCAAATTCATAGATGATCAGACAATAAAAAGAAAAGAAACAATCTTTAGCAACAAATTTCAACTGTTTTCACATTGGATTGCAAAATCAGCAGGCTTTAGCAGAAGGGTTGCCATAAAACAAGAAATTAGAGCTGAATAAAGAGAGATGGTGGTGACAAAGGTTTGTTAGGGTTACATGTATATAGATAACTAATGGCAAGAAGTGAAAGAGATCGATCTGGCGGCGAATTTGTTATTTGAAAGAACCCTTTTAGGGTTTTGTTTTCAACTACTCACTGAAGTGGTGAGATTATATACAGTAAACTTAGGTTTTATTTATTTTCTTGTTTTTTATTATTTTTTGAAAGTTAAAACTATTGTATAAAAGGGATTTTGTATGGCCTGAAATTTATTTGAAACAAGTGATGAAAATAAGTAAAGTTTTGGCAGGGTTTGATTGATCATATCTTTTTGAGAAATGGGTAAGGGACACATGGTATGTTTCTAAGTTTGATTTATTAAGATGTTGGAATGGTTCAAAATAGATTACTGTTTTTGCGTTTTTATATATATAGTTTTAGTAAAGAATTAATATATTATCACTTGATCAACCAAAAATATATTCCTTTTACTGCTGTTTAAAAGTTGTTTGTTCGTAATAAACTGTGTTTTACATGATTTTACTGATTATTAAAGTACTTTTGTATCTTGTGATTTAAAAACTAACGAACTCTTACTGTTATAAAAAATTTTAAAAGTAAGATTTTAAGACTCTTACATATAAAAATATTATTTTATTTTTATGTGAAAATAAAATAATATTCATATGAACTTATATTTATGCCTATGTGATTGATAAATGTATTATTTAAGAAAAAAAACTAAAAATTGTGAATGATGTATGTTTAAATTATGATTTTTAAGTTAGCAAATAATAAGGAACAAGAACACTACCTCCTTTCTAATGAAATTTTCACTCCATCAAAATCGTAACGGCTGTTTCTAAGTTAGAGTTTTTCAACCTAAAACATATTCATACCTTTTGTGATTACAATAATAAATTGGTCGTATTTGTTTTGATGTATGGTTTTAAATAAGTGTTTAGTATATGAACCCACAATTGATTGGACAAAACCTTTGCTTATGAATGTTCAAATAACCTTTGTAATTTATGTCACATGATATAGGTACCTCTAAAAATCAAATGTTTTAAGACGACAATTATAGAGCAATCTCATGTTTTTTTTTTCTTTCCATAAGCATACTACATAAATTAATAGTTTTATTTTTCTAATGATCAAACAAAATAAGTTACCCCACATCAAGGTACCAAAAGTTCATTTACTGCACATATTAAGTTGCAATTAACGAACTTAAGAAATTTTGTTGGGAAACACGTACACTTCTTCACACGCAAGTACTCCCCATGAAACATATAGGAAGAAATGTCAAAAAAAAAAAATGAGAAGTATTTAAATAGTTGTAATTAATTTAAGAGTATAAAATGAAGAAATACGCATAAAAGGAATAATATATATTTCTTGACTTTCGTTCTTCACATATAAGACACATGTCAATTCCTTCTTATTTTAAAGCGTTCATAATCTTTTCAAACGACAATTTTTATCTAAAAAAAATCTCCATAATAACAAGTGTTTTTTATATTTAATATGAGTATCATAATGTTATATAAAAATACAAAAAGTAGTGGATTTTTTATACATTGTGTTTTGATCGGCCATTGTGCTTTTCAATTGGGTTTTTTATTTGTTGTGTTATAGATCCCGGTCATTGTGTTTTTCAATTGGTATTTATATTAAAGATAAATTTAAAACAAAAATTACATCATTGTGTCTTTGGACTCATCATCTTTTTTGTTCGTCATTGTGTCTTTCTATTCATCATTATGTTTTAGTCATTGTGTATAACGTTCATTGTATTTTGTTCAGGATTGACATGTGGCATTCACTTAATTTAAGAAAAAGAGTACTATGTTCATTGTGTATTACGTTTTGGTCATTGTATAACATGTATTTTCCATAGTGTTTTATGTTTCAGGTCATTGTGTTATATGTTTCAAGTTATTGCATAACATGTATTCATCATCATGTTTTATGTATTAGATAGTTTATTGTTTTATATCATTATATTTACATATTAGGATTATACCACGGTGTTATTAGTTTTAAAAAAAAACTCAATGATAAATAGAAATATACAATAATGATAAAAAGACACAATGACAAGTAAAAAGACGCCAAAGGTGTAATTTTTGTTTTAATTTTTATATAACAAAGTCATACTCAAATTAAAGATAAAAAAATGTTTGCTATTATGGTGATTTTTTTTAAAAAATATATATATCATATAAACAAGTTATAAACGCTTTAAAATGATAGGGGGAATTAACATGTGTTTGCATATGAAGAGAGAAAATATATGTTATTACTTTTATGTCATTTTTTCTTTGGTCTTCACTTGACACATGTTAATCAAGTATGGTTTCTCAATCTTCTCATTTTTATGAGCCTTTGTAGAATAACTCAATCCTAAACATGTAAAGGAAGCCATAAAAGTTTTTAAAATGATTCATATTTCTCTTTACTATTATTTATTTGTGTTTAATTCATTTCACATTGCTAAGGCATTTAAATATGTTAAACGATCCTAAAATCGCTTATTTCGGGCTGAAAACTGCATTTATCAAGGTATAGAGGCTAAAACTAGCAAAATGGAAAAGTCTGGGTAACTTGCCCGTCGCGTAGCATGATGGGGATGGTCTTGGTGTTGGCGCGTAGCGCGATGGAGCTACCATCAACTCACTTTCGAACTTCATATTTAACAAGTTTTTCATCCAATTTTCTTGTTTCGCAAATCTTCTTAATTAGGTGATATGTATAATGTAGTTATGATACTAAACTTGCATCTAATCATAAAACTCATAATTATCCATCAATTTGTTCAAACTTTGGGTTATCTTAAAGTTAGAGATAAACTTATTATCTTTAATTTAAACCAATTCGTAATCAACAAGTTTAAATCTAATTCCTATATAAATCCATGACAATTTGCCTTTGTTCTTGGCTAATCAAAAAATGCATAAGCTCAAATCGATTTCAATTTCATTCTCAATAGTGATCCCCCCCTCCTGCTAATCTTCGTTCGTTTTCCAGCCGCCAGCCTTCGACAAACACCAACATAGTGAGCTCCAACGATTTTGACTTACTTTTGACCCCAGGGGGTTCGCTCTATGGGCCCCAACAATGATGGCGAGTTTACCATCACCCCTCTACAAATGCGTTTCAAACCCACATATTTCATTTTTTCGGGATTCAGATCTCAAATGTTTAACTGTGAAGTAAGAACACAATCGGTGGTGCGGAAAGTTTTAGTGTTGGCGATGCGGTGACGGCTGGCGAGTTTTAGCATTGGTGGTGCGGTAGTTGGCTGGTGGTTAGTTGCAGCTGTGGTGGTGGGCGGTCTTCTGCCTTCATGGTATATATTTAGATATATGCATATAATCACATATATTATATAACTAGGTTAGGTACCCGTGTAGAACACGAGTTAAAATAAATAATTTTTTTATTTTTAAATAATAATACAATGTGAAATATAAAAAAATATGTTAAACAAATATAAAGATATAATATATGATAGACTAAATCTGTAACATCCCGAAATTTCAAGATAGTATTAATTATATTATTTAATAATAGAGGGAAAGTTTACTCGGGTTAGCAGGAAATAAATAACAGAATAGGAGTTGGTATGAATCGGGCTAGTGTTGGGTAATGGATGCGGGTTGTGGACTTGGATTAATTGAGATGGGTTAAATGAGAAAGGGATTTCAGGGATATAAATACCCCCAAAACCCCAAAATATCTTCATTTTATATCTATTTCTTCACACACTCAAAACACACACATTCCAACCGATCAAGATTCGAAGCCGAGACCCGAGATTTTGTTGATAGATCTGAGTTGGTAAGGTAATAACTAATCCAACAAAGCTAATATTACTGAAAATGGTTAGGATTGGATGGGTTAACCGGACCCGAAACCCAAACTGCCCAAATCGGACCCCTAAAACGTCGATTTTAGGCCGATTTGATGGTTGGGATTTGTAGGCGCCGATCATACGATTCCGTGGGTACCAAAATCGAGTTATTTGGCTAAGAAACGAAGGAGTTATGGGCAAACAGATCTGCAGCGCGATAACTTCGCCTGCAAGATTAAGTTCGCCTGATGAACTTCGCCTTCAAGCGTAACTTCGCCTTCAAGCGTAACTTCGCCTAAGGATAACTTCGCCTACGGCCAAGTTCGCCTAAGTTTAACTTCGCCTGAAGCCAAGTTCGCCTAAGGTTTAACTTCGCCTGAAGCCAAGTTCGCCTAAGGGTTAACTTCGCCTAAAGCCAAGTTTGATTAGAAAATAAATTATAAGCGATAAGTTAAAGTAAGCTAATACTAGGCCACCAGATTAGGTCAGGCGAGTATTGATACGTGTAACTTGTACAGTTAGCCGAGCTCAGTTAAAGAAAGGATTTACAGCTATCAGAAGAAAGAAGCAGAGTTCAGGTGAGTTTCTAGCCCCATTCCTTGTTATGTTTTCGGGGCTGTGTGCATACTTGATGTGTTGTTAATACGTTTATCCTAAGTGATAAGTGTATGCCCTATATGATATATGTGTTATGTAAGAATGATTGCTTGATGGTACGTGAACGATCTTCGGATATTGCACGTACAGTCAGGTTGTAATGTTAAGTATAAGGTAAATATGATATGTATGCTTATGCGTATGAACGTGATAGAGATAATAAAAGAAGGGAATAATGATGTATGGTTGTATGGTTACGAAAAGGGTACCGAGCCCTAATAATACTCGAGGTATGATGTATGGTTGTATGGTTGTGTGCATACTTGATGTGTTGTTAATACATTTATCCTAAGTGATAAGTGTATGCCATATGTGATATATGTGATATGTAAGAATGATTGCTTGATGGTACGTGAACGATCTTCGGATATTGCACGTACTGTCAGGTTGTAACGGTATAAATATGGTAAGTATGATATGTATGTTTATGTGTATGAACGTAATAAAGTTAATAAAAGAAGGAAATGACGGTTGTATGGTTGTATGGTTACGAAAAGGGTACCGAGCCCTAATAATACTCGAGGTATGATGTATGGTTGTATGGTAACGAAGAGGGAATCGAACCCTACTAATATTCGAAAACAAGGGACCAGACCCTTATAATATCTGTGATGTTAGGGACCAGACCCTTATAATATCTGTGATGTTAGGGACCAGACCCTCATAATATCTGTGATGTTAGGGACCAGACCCTCATAATATCTGTGATGTTAGGGACCAGACCCTCATAATATCTGTGATGTTAGGGACCAGACCCTTATAATATCTGTGATGTTAGGGACCAGACCCTTATAATATCTGTGATGTTAGGGACCAGACCCTTACAATATCTGTGAGGATAGGGACCAGACCCTCATAATATCTGTGATGTTAGGGACCAGACCCTTATAATATCTGTGATGTTAGGGACCAGACCCTTATAATATCTGTGAGGTTATAGGGCGAAAGGCTCTTTAAAACGTATGATTATGAATGTAAAGAAAGTATGTAAGTAAGAATGAAGGTATGAGTACTTATGTGTGTATGAAAGAAAGTTATGAGGTTAAGTACGTATGTATGTAATAAGGTATTGTATGGTATTGTATGATTAACTAGAACTCACTCAGCGTAGCTGACTTTTAGTATGCACGCAGGTGAGTAGGATGAGACAGCTGGCTTGAGTGGAGGACACATGGCAGAAGACTAAAGCCTGGCATCTGAAGATCTGATATGTTTTATAAGTTATGTTTTGATTTTGAAAGACAAGAGGAATGTTTTAAGACATGATTATGAATTGATATGTAATGTTTTATGAAAGTTTTATATTCCGCGTAAAGTTTTTAATTAACTCTGATATTTAGAACTGTGTTTATGAGTAAATCCAAAAAGAAAGTAGGGTTACCGGTGACGGGGCCTTACAAGTTGGTATCAGAGCATAAGTTCGAGAGATTTAAGCATCCTACATGCTTAGACTCGAACAGAAAATGGGATTTAAGTAAGAAAGGAAAGAAGATGCCAGTTCAAGAATGCCATGTGTCGCTCAAGCAAGATCAGTAAAGGTAAAGTGTATGATTAAATGATATATGTTAATGAGAAAGAAAAGATATGTGAACGATAGGGATAGGAATAATTGATTGTTTGATTTGACTAACTGCTTAAGTAGAACCAGCACAAATAGACTCATAAAGGGAAGTGTATAGGACACGGAAAGCAATGTGATCAGCTAGTCACAGCTGGCCACTGTTATTACCTGTTAGCCTTGCTATCCTTGTACTAGATAGTTCCTTGAGTGATGATGTTTGTGTTTTCCCTTTGAATACTAATGGCTGGAGCAAAAAGGTTTGTTGGTAAGGGAGGTCACACTGGACGTCCTCTTGGAATACGCGTTGTCCGAGAACCTTCTGAAGAACTAGTTACTACCACGAAAAAGGATAAAAGTGAAACTTTGCAAGGACCAAGCAGCAATGAAGGGTATCAGCTGGATCCTGTTACTCAATTTGCCATCTCCTACGCTGTAGCTGCTGCAGAGAAGAAATTTCGTACTGACAAGTCTGCCGAGAACCATGCAAGGGCCACTGAGAAGGCATGAGGAGACGGGAAGAAGGGTGATGATGATAAGGGAGGAGCGAAAGGAACCAAAGGATCTGTAGATGTCGTGGAGTATGCGGGGAAGAAGATACCAAAGGTCGCGGGAAGGGAAACATGCAAAGTGTGTGGGAAGATGCACCTAGGAGAATGCAAGGCTGGTCCAAATCAGTGCTACCGATGTGGGAAGAAGGGACACATAACCCGTGATTGCACCGAGGACCAGAAGTGTTATAAGTGTGGTAGGTCGGGTCACTTAGCTAAGGATTGTGGGGGAGCAAGAACGGTGGGGGAAAAGAAGAAAAAGAACCCAACCCCAGAACCAGAGGAAGCCAATGAGATGGATCCACGCAAAAAGAAAGCAAGGCAAGAGGGGTTCACTGCTTGTGAAAAATGTGGGAAGAGACACCCCGGAGAGTGCAGAAAAGGATTAGGTGTTTGTTACAGGTGTGGAAGAGCAGGGCATTCCTCTTGGGAATGTGATGATTACCATAGGTGTCACAACTGTGGAGGACGTGGGCACCTAGCAAGGGATTGCAAGAAGCCAAAGGGAGGACATGAAGGAGAAAAGAAGGAGAAGAAATGGGCTACCTCTGCTAAGCGATCTGGCGAGATGGTGACAACAACTGATGAGAGGAAGGCCAAGGTTGGAAACAAGGATGCATGTAAGACATGTGGGCGAGTGCACCAGGGAGAATGTAAGACTGGGACAGACAGGTGCTATCGGTGTGGAAAGAGTGGGCATTATTCTCGAGAATGCCCTGATCGTCCAAAGTGCTTCAAATGCGGAAAAGCTGACCACATGGCTAGGGATTGCAAGGAATCAGGGGCGGAAGGTGCGAAAGGATGAAGACTTGGGGAAACCGCAGAGAGGAACGCTTGATGAAGGAATAATTGCTCATGCAATGGTTTTATTAAGTTGCTTTTGCTTAAGGACTTGTTGTGTGTTAAGGTTTAAAACTTATGGTTATCAGTGACGTGTAACATATTGAGTAGGTTATGAATGATTATTATGTTATGATGAAATGTTGTTTTAGACAATAGTGTTAAAAGTACTAATCGAAACCCTTAGAAGGATGAGATGAGTCTTGGTACATCGAGGGTCTCATGGACAAGCTACCTTAAATAGCTAATACACGTGACCACCATTCGGTGACTGTAAAGTCAGAAGTAAGAAGGGTAACATAGAAAGCGAAGGCGATTCAATAAAGCGTGTAAATATAAGAAGTTTTCCTTTTATAGGAAATAAGTTAGGTTTCGGGGACGAAACCTCTTTAAGGAGGGAAGACTTGTAACATCCCGAAATTTCAAGATAGTATTAATTATATTATTTAATAATAGAGGGACAGTTTACTCGGGTTAGCAGGAAATAAATAACAGAATAGGAGTTGGTATGAATCGGGCTAGTGTTGGGTAATGGATGCGGGTTGTGGACTTGGATTAATTGAGATGGGTTAAATGAGAAAGGGATTTCAGGGATATAAATACCCCCAAAACCCCAAAATATCTTCATTTTATATCTATTTCTTCACACACTCAAAACACACACATTCCAACCGATCAAGATTCGAAGCCGAGACCCGAGATTTTGTTGATAGATCTGAGTTGGTAAGGTAAGAACTAATCCAACAAAGCTAATATTACTGAAAATGGTTAGGATTGGATGGGTTAACCGGACCCGAAACCCAAACTGCCCAAATCGGACCCCTAAAACGTCGATTTTAGGCCGGTTTGATGGTTGGGATTTGTAGGCGCCGATCATACGATTCCGTGGGTACCAAAATCGAGTTATTTGGCTAAGAAACGAAGGAGTTATGGGCAAACAGATCTGCAGCGCGATAACTTCGCCTGCAAGATTAAGTTCGCCTGATGAACTTCGCCTTCAAGCGTAACTTCGCCTAAGGATAACTTCGCCTACGGCCAAGTTCGCCTAAGTTTAACTTCGCCTGAAGCCAAGTTCGCCTAAGGTTTAACTTCGCCTGAAGCCAAGTTCGCCTAAGGGTTAACTTCGCCTAAAGCCAAGTTTGATTAGAAAATAAATTATAAGCGATAAGTTAAAGTAAGCTAATACTAGGCCACCAGATTAGGTCAGGCGAGTATTGATACGTGTAACTTGTACAGTTAGCCGAGCTCAGTTAAAGAAAGGATTTACAGCTATCAGAAGAAAGAAGCAGAGTTCAGGTGAGTTTCTAGCCCTATTCCTTGTTATGTTTTCGGGGCTGTGTGCATACTTGATGTGTTGTTAATACGTTTATCCTAAGTGATAAGTGTATGCCCTATATGATATATGTGTTATGTAAGAATGATTGCTTGATGGTACGTGAACGATCTTCGGATATTGCACGTACAGTCAGGTTGTAATGTTAAGTATAAGGTAAATATGATATGTATGCTTATGCGTATGAACGTGATAGAGATAATAAAAGAAGGGAATAATGATGTATGGTTGTATGGTTACGAAAAGGGTACCGAGCCCTAATAATACTCGAGGTATGATGTATGGTTGTATGGTTGTGTGCATACTTGATGTGTTGTTAATACATTTATCCTAAGTGATAAGTGTATGCCATATGTGATATATGTGATATGTAAGAATGATTGCTTGATGGTACGTGAACGATCTTCGGATATTGCACGTACTGTCAGGTTGTAACGGTATAAATATGGTAAGTATGATATGTATGTTTATGTGTATGAACGTAATAAAGTTAATAAAAGAAGGAAATGACGGTTGTATGGTTGTATGGTTACGAAAAGGGTACCGAGCCCTAATAATACTCGAGGTATGATGTATGGTTGTATGGTAACGAAGAGGGAATCGAACCCTACTAATATTCGAAAACAAGGGACCAGACCCTTATAATATCTGTGATGTTAGGGACCAGACCCTCATAATATCTGTGATGTTAGGGACCAGACCCTCATAATATCTGTGATGTTAGGGACCAGACCCTTATAATATCTGTGATGTTAGGGACCAGACCCTTATAATATCTGTGATGTTAGGGACCAGACCCTTATAATATCTGTGATGTTAGGGACCAGACCCTTACAATATCTGTGAGGATAGGGACCAGACCCTCATAATATCTGTGATGTTAGGGACCAGACCCTTATAATATCTGTGATGTTAGGGACCAGACCCTTATAATATCTGTGAGGTTATAGGGCGAAAGGCTCTTTAAAACGTATGATTATGAATGTAAAGAAAGTATGTAAGTAAGAATGAAGGTATGAGTACTTATGTGTGTATGAAAGAAAGTTATGAGGTTAAGTACGTATGTATGTAATATGGTATTGTATGGTATTGTATGATTAACTAGAACTCACTCAGCGTAGCTGACTTTTAGTATGCACGCAGGTGAGTAGGATGAGACAGCTGGCTTGAGTGGAGGACACATGGCAGAAGACTAAAGCCTGTCATCTGAAGATCTGATATGTTTTATAAGTTATGTTTTGATTTTGAAAGACAAGAGGAATGTTTTAAGACATGATTATGAATTGATATGTAATGTTTTATGAAAGTTTTATATTCCGCGTAAAGTTTTTAATTAACTCTGATATTTAGAACTGTGTTTATGAGTAAATCCAAAAAGAAAGTAGGGTTACCGGTGACGGGGCCTTACAAGTTGGTATCAGAGCATAAGTTCGAGAGATTTAAGCATCCTACATGCTTAGACTCGAACAGAAAATGGGATTTAAGTAAGAAAGGAAAGAAGATGCCAGTTCAAGAATGCCATGTGTCGCTCAAGCAAGATCAGTAAAGGTAAAGTGTATGATTAAATGATATATGTTAATGAGAAAGAAAAGATATGTGAACGATAGGGATAGGAATAATTGATTGTTTGATTTGACTAACTGCTTAAGTAGAACCAGCACAAATAGACTCATAAAGGGAAGTGTATAGGACACGGAAAGCAATGTGATCAGCTAGTCACAGCTGGCCACTGTTATTACCTGTTAGCCTTGCTATCCTTGTACTAGATAGTTCCTTGAGTGATGATGTTTGTGTTTTCCCTTTGAATACTAATGGCTGGAGCAAAAAGGTTTGTTGGTAAGGGAGGTCACACTGGACGTCCTCTTGGAATACGCGTTGTCCGAGAACCTTCTGAAGAACTAGTTACTACCACGAAAAAGGATAAAAGTGAAACTTTGCAAGGACCAAGCAGCAATGAAGGGTATCAGCTGGATCCTGTTACTCAATTTGCCATCTCCTACGCTGTAGCTGCTGCAGAGAAGAAATTTCGTACTGACAAGTCTGCCGAGAACCATGCAAGGGCCACTGAGAAGGCATGAGGAGACGGGAAGAAGGGTGATGATGATAAGGGAGGAGCGAAAGGAACCAAAGGATCTGTAGATGTCGTGGAGTATGCGGGGAAGAAGATACCAAAGGTCGCGGGAAGGGAAACATGCAAAGTGTGCGGGAAGATGCACCTAGGAGAATGCAAGGCTGGTCCAAATCAGTGCTACCGATGTGGGAAGAAGGGACACATAACCCGTGATTGCACCGAGGACCAGAAGTGTTATAAGTGTGGTAGGTCGGGTCACTTAGCTAGGGATTGTGGGGGAGCAAGAACGGTGGGGGAAAAGAAGAAAAAGAACCCAACCCCAGAACCAGAGGAAGCCAATGAGATGGATCCACGCAAAAAGAAAGCAAGGCAAGAGGGGTTCACTGCTTGTGAAAAATGTGGGAAGAGACACCCCGGAGAGTGCAGAAAAGGATTAGGTGTTTGTTACAGGTGTGGAAGAGCAGGGCATTCCTCTTGGGAATGTGATGATTACCATAGGTGTCACAACTGTGGAGGACGTGGGCACCTAGCAAGGGATTGCAAGAAGCCAAAGGGAGGACATGAAGGAGAAAAGAAGGAGAAGAAATGGGCTACCTCTGCTAAGCGATCTGGCGAGATGGTGACAACAACTGATGAGAGGAAGGCCAAGGTTGGAAACAAGGATGCGTGTAAGACATGTGGGCGAGTGCACCAGGGAGAATGTAAGACTGGGACAGACAGGTGCTATCGGTGTGGAAAGAGTGGGCATTATTCTCGAGAATGCCCTGATCGTCCAAAGTGCTTCAAATGCGGAAAAGCTGACCACATGGCTAGGGATTGCAAGGAATCAGGGGCGGAAGGTGCGAAAGGATGAAGACTTGGGGAAACCGCAGAGAGGAACGCCTGATGAAGGAATAATTGCTCATGCAATGGTTTTATTAAGTTGCTTTTGCTTAAGGACTTGTTGTGTGTTAAGGTTTAAAACTTATGGTTATCAGTGACGTGTAACATATTGAGTAGGTTATGAATGATTATTATGTTATGATGAAATGTTGTTTTAGACAATAGTGTTAAAAGTACTAATCGAAACCCTTAGAAGGATGAGATGAGTCTTGGTACATCGAGGGTCTCATGGACAAGCTACCTTAAATAGCTAATACACGTGACCACCATTCGGTGACTGTAAAGTCAGAAGTAAGAAGGGTAACATAGAAAGCGAAGGCGATTCAATAAAGCGTGTAAATATAAGAAGTTTTCCTTTTATAGGAAATAAGTTAGGTTTCGGGGACGAAACCTCTTTAAGGAGGGAAGACTTGTAACATCCCGAAATTTCAAGATAGTATTAATTATATTATTTAATAATAGAGGGAAAGTTTACTCGGGTTAGCAGGAAATAAATAACAGAATAGGAGTTGGTATGAATCGGGCTAGTGTTGGGTAATGGATGCGGGTTGTGGACTTGGATTAATTGAGATGGGTTAAATGAGAAAGGGATTTCAGGGATATAAATACCCCCAAAACCCCAAAATATCTTCATTTTATATCTATTTCTTCACACACTCAAAACACACACATTCCAACCGATCAAGATTCGAAGCCGAGACCCGAGATTTTGTTGATAGATCTGAGTTGGTAAGGTAATAACTAATCCAACAAAGCTAATATTACTGAAAATGGTTAGGATTGGATGGGTTAACCGGACCCGAAACCCAAACTGCCCAAATCGGACCCCTAAAACGTCGATTTTAGGCCGATTTGATGGTTGGGATTTGTAGGCGCCGATCATACGATTCCGTGGGTACCAAAATCGAGTTATTTGGTTAAGAAACGAAGGAGTTATGGGCAAACAGATCTGCAGCGCGATAACTTCGCCTGCAAGATTAAGTTCGCCTGATGAACTTCGCCTTCAAGCGTAACTTCGCCTAAGGATAACTTCGCCTACGGCCAAGTTCGCCTAAGTTTAACTTCGCCTGAAGCCAAGTTCGCCTAAGGTTTAACTTCGCCTGAAGCCAAGTTCGCCTAAGGGTTAACTTCGCCTAAAGCCAAGTTTGATTAGAAAATAAATTATAAGCGATAAGTTAAAGTAAGCTAATACTAGGCCACCAGATTAGGTCAGGCGAGTATTGATACGTGTAACTTGTACAGTTAGCCGAGCTCAGTTAAAGAAAGGATTTACAGCTATCAGAAGAAAGAAGCAGAGTTCAGGTGAGTTTCTAGCCCCATTCCTTGTTATGTTTTCGGGGCTGTGTGCATACTTGATGTGTTGTTAATACGTTTATCCTAAGTGATAAGTGTATGCCCTATATGATATATGTGTTATGTAAGAATGATTGCTTGATGGTACGTGAACGATCTTCGGATATTGCACGTACAGTCAGGTTGTAATGTTAAGTATAAGGTAAATATGATATGTATGCTTATGCGTATGAACGTGATAGAGATAATAAAAGAAGGGAATAATGATGTATGGTTGTATGGTTACGAAAAGGGTACCGAGCCCTAATAATACTCGAGGTATGATGTATGGTTGTATGGTTGTGTGCATACTTGATGTGTTGTTAATACATTTATCCTAAGTGATAAGTGTATGCCATATGTGATATATGTGATATGTAAGAATGATTGCTTGATGGTACGTGAACGATCTTCGGATATTGCACGTACTGTCAGGTTGTAACGGTATAAATATGGTAAGTATGATATGTATGTTTATGTGTATGAACGTAATAAAGTTAATAAAAGAAGGAAATGACGGTTGTATGGTTGTATGGTTACGAAAAGGGTACCGAGCCCTAATAATACTCGAGGTATGATGTATGGTTGTATGGTAACGAAGAGGGAATCGAACCCTACTAATATTCGAAAACAAGGGACCAGACCCTTATAATATCTGTGATGTTAGGGACCAGACCCTCATAATATCTGTGATGTTAGGGACCAGACCCTCATAATATCTGTGATGTTAGGGACCAGACCCTCATAATATCTGTGATGTTAGGGACCAGACCCTTATAATATCTGTGATGTTAGGGACCAGACCCTTATAATATCTGTGAGGATAGGGACCAGACCCTTACAATATCTGTGAGGATAGGAACCAGACCCTCATAATATCTGTGATGTTAGGGACCAGACCCTTATAATATCTGTGATGTTAGGGACCAGACCCTTATAATATCTGTGAGGTTATAGGGCGAAAGGCTCTTTAAAACGTATGATTATGAATGTAAAGAAAGTATGTAAGTAAGAATGAAGGTATGAGTACTTATGTGTGTATGAAAGAAAGTTATGAGGTTAAGTACGTATGTATGTAATAAGGTATTGTATGGTATTGTATGATTAACTAGAACTCACTCAGCGTAGCTGACTTTTAGTATGCACGCAGGTGAGTAGGATGAGACAGCTGGCTTGAGTGGAGGACACATGGCAGAAGACTAAAGCCTGGCATCTGAAGATCTGATATGTTTTATAAGTTATGTTTTGATTTTGAAAGACAAGAGGAATGTTTTAAGACATGATTATGAATTGATATGTAATGTTTTATGAAAGTTTTATATTCCGCGTAAAGTTTTTAATTAACTCTGATATTTAGAACTGTGTTTATGAGTAAATCCAAAAAGAAAGTAGGGTTACCGGTGACGGGGCCTTACAAAATCACACATTACACAATATGGAAATAAAAAGTTGTTGAAAATTCATAAATATCTAAATATTTTTTTATAAACAATATTTGTAATTTTAATTGTTACTTTACCCTCTATATCAAAAATTATTAGTTTCACCTTATTTCTGTTGTTTTTAACTCTAGATAATACAACACATAACTGATCATGAGTTAAAACATGTTGTCACAAATACAAACCAACAATCTATAATGATTTGCCTTAACTTTTATTTATCTTTATTGCAAAACAAACATAAAGTGAAAATTTCTTTATTTGAAATTTGAAATTAATTATTTTATCTAAAGGTATAGTATTTTTTTTAAATAAAAGTGTGAGTTCCAATACTACCTTCAGAATGATTTCAGCTTCTATAACACGATTACTACATTATATATTCACATGTAGTTTAGTTTCATTGCATTGGCCCTTTTTCTAGTTAATATTTTAAGAAGTATCACTTCAACATCAGCCTTTTAGACTAACCTATGACTTGATAATCTTTGATTCTGAAGCCATTTAAACCATTAGAAAAGTAATACTTTCTTGTAAATATAATTTATTTCTGGCAGATACCGTTTGAACAATGGTAATATTTTTTATTTATCAGAAACATGGATAGCAAACGGTTGTTAGTTTCTTGAACAACTCATTTTTTTTTGCAAGTATTACTCGTTCACTAAATAAATCTATATTTTTAAAATCTTCAAGAATAAAAGAATATACAAGTCACTTTATCATCTGATTAACAGTGTACTTAAGTCTAACATTTGTATTCCTAAGGTAAGAATTTGTTTTATTCACCTGAAAAACTAAAACATGTAGTCTAGTGTTTATATTTTTTTGGTAATTTTTAAGATGATGAACTTAATATAAATGATAGGTTGATTAAATAGTCAAGTAAAAAAAAAGAAGTTGTAAATGGATACTCTTTTAAACCTACTCGTGGATTGAAACTCATTCTAATCACAGACTATTTTGACATGAACCATGTTTGATCCTTTTAAAGAAATCCGCTCATTTAGATTAATATAAAACTGAGAATCATAAATAGTGAATTTATCTTAAGGGTTTGAAAGAAAAAACTTGTAATTTGGTAAATAATCACACACACACATATATATATATATAGTTTATTGAAATTTTAAACTTTAAATTAAGCTTTCTCTTCATCTATTAATATTATTTGTTATAAAACATTAATATTAATTAACTAATATAATATATTTAAAACCTTAATTTTTGGAATAATTATTCAAAATCAATGTGAAAATTAGTTGCTTATAAAAGCTTAATATTAATAACTAATACAATATATTTATGTAAAAAATAATATATATATGTCGTTAAATTTTTGAAATCAGAAAATAATTATTAAAAAGAAAATGATAGATGATAGAT
Source organism: Bidens hawaiensis (assembly GCF_021521415.1). Taxonomy (NCBI): domain Eukaryota; kingdom Viridiplantae; phylum Streptophyta; class Magnoliopsida; order Asterales; family Asteraceae; genus Bidens; species Bidens hawaiensis. The sequence goes on along the minus strand of NW_027501055.1, from coordinate 16,737 downwards.
TAAAAAGAAAAAAAATGAAATATAAAATTATTAATAAGAAAGATAAATGTATTTAATATGAGAAAGATGAGAAAAACTTTTGTAATGATCATTCTAGTGTGATAGCATGTGTCAAAAACCTTTATTATTTATACAATATAAATAATAAATAGAGTAAAGGTATTAAATATTTAATATTTCTTTTAGGTAAAAAGGGGCAAAAATTGATTAAATGATAAATAAATTGAAAAGACAATTTTACCCCTAATTTAACATTAACAAACTAACAAAGTTAATTATTTGGATGTAATTGACAAGAAATAGAAAACCTTGATTGCCTGGTTACAAAAAAGAAACTTTTTGGACGAAAGTCGTAAAATTAACCAAATTTCAAGGACGATTTTAGCACTTTACTAAAAAAATTATACTAAAATGTATTTAGATAAGTTTGTGTTTCTTCTTATTTTTATATATACGAGGGCCAACTATGCTGTATACTCGGTCAGTGGCGATTCTAGAAGAAATATTTAGGGATATCTGAAAAACAGTTTGGACCTAAGAGGCTCAGGGGTATCCAATTACATAAAACGAAGATGGGAAAAAAAATAAGCATTAGTTTTATACTTTGTTAAGAAAGTTGAGGGGTATCTTGATAATAAGCTACATCCACCGTACTTGGGTAACACAAGAGCTTCAGTTCTTACATTGAAAGGGAGCCATAGTTGGTGTATCAACTTGGATAGTTGAAGAATAAGAGTAGACATACATTTTCATATGGTAGCCCATATATTGTTCCAACATTGGGTAAAGCTCCCTCATGAGTATGAAGATTTTTTTACTGGTGTGTAAACACATTGACATTTAACGTTATTTAAATAAGGGATATTGGTTTTTGTTGTCACGAAGAAAAAAGAAGAAAACATTATTGATGAATAGCAGATCCTTAAATATCAAGTTGCAAGTTTGTGTCAATTCTTGCAAGAAACTAGTGAAGGTTAGCTAATGCACAACATTATAAGGTAAATATATATATTTTTTTATTCTCTATATATGGTTGTTCTTGATCTCTTAAGTCACAACTTCAGTTTTAACTTCAGTTTTCTACAATAAATTAAGAAAAGACACCAAATTTTTGTTTAGATTTGAAGCATATTCACAATAGGATCTCCATCTTTATCCTCATCTTTAAAATTTCAAAATTACTTCTTTTTGAATTTCAATCAGGTTTATCTCTAAAGTTTAGAAGTTTACGAATATCCACTATTTATATATATATATATATATATATATAGGTTGAGTAATTCTACAAAGGACAACAAAAATGAGAAGTGTGAGAAGTTATAATTAATTGACAAGTGTCAAGTGAGGACCAAATAAAAAAGGGTATAAAAGTAATTCTACATATTTTCTCTCTTCACATGCAAGTTAACATGTCAATTTGCTCATCATTTTAAAACGTCCATAACTTTTTCATATGATATTTAAAAAAAATCACCATAATAACAATCGTTTTTTTATCTTTAATATGAGTATGACTTTGTCACATAAAATAAAAAAAAAATTACGTTATTATGTCTTTTTATTTGTCATTGTGTCTTTTTTCGTCGTTGTGTCTTTATGCTCGTCATTTTTTTTCGTCATTGTGTCTTTCAAATCATCATTGTGTGTCTTTTTTTAATGCTAATAAAACCGTTGTTGTCACACTCCAACCGAAGGCGGAAATGCCGGGGTTTGATCCGATTGCTCACATCTCGAATATATTATCATAATATAAATGTGACAATATCTATTTAATTATTTTATTTCAAATGTACACACAATATCCAAATATAACAAAACAATTCAAATAATTATATATAACAAATTTAAATTTATGTTTGTCTTCATTAAAACCCTAAGGTCTTTCTAAGTGTCTATACTTCAACTTCAATTCAACAGCAACCTGCATATGCGTAGAAGACAGAGTTTGTTAACAACAGATGTTAAGTGAGTTTATTACCAGTTTTGCAATAAAATAATGTTAATATAATAAATAAGAGAAATAAGCAAAACGTAATAAATGCGGTAATGATATCAAACCATGAGCAAATAAGTTGTCGATTAAACAATTGCCAAGCGAATCGGGCGCCGGTAAATCAACCATGAGAAAATAATAATAAGACCATTGCCAAGCGAATCGGGCGGTGGTCAATAATATGAGAACCCTATACAAAGGCATATGCGGGACCTCTCCGAACACGAATGCGCACATAAACAAGTAAGCACATAACAAGTATATTTGATTAATCATACACAATTACACGTTTGCTATTGTTTGAGTATATATAGGCAAAGTATAAAATGAAAACCCACTTGAGTTGTGAAAACCCTATGTAACATTATTTTTTTTATGTAATATATGTTGTTACATTTAATACAAAACATCGAAAACATAAATAAAAATGTTTTGATTTTTTTTTTACATTTGTTTACTAATTTTTATTTATGTTTTCATGAGAGAGAAAAAATGAGTTTCTAGAGTTTTCACAACTCAAGTGGGTTTTTATTCTAACCTAACCCTGTATATATATATATATATATTATATATATATATATTATATATATATAATATACGCATATGTCCCCAAAACGTTTAGAAAACTAAGTAAAATAGGGGAATGATAAAACTCACCTTAGATTAATGACAAACGATTAATAAATGCGATTAAACGAGCTAACGAATAAGTGAGTTGTCCACTACACGTCAAACGATATGAAAAATCAAAATCTAAATCTTTGAGATATGATAATACAAGTAAAAACGAACTCGTGGCCGCCGGAATCAATCCAAACGAACGTTTAGAACTTAAGTTATGATAAATTAAAGATTTAAGCGAGCTGGTACTTACTAGAATCCAAACAGCGAGTCGGAAGTCGGATTTTGGTCAGTAGCCTTAAATTTTGTTACGATAATAACAGTCTTCTGGACCGAATGTTGAATCCGACCATAATTATGAGAAAACGTAAAGTCAAACTTATTGACTGTTTTACCCTTTAACAAGTTTTAAGCGAGTTGACTACTCAACACCTTTCAACCACCGAAATTGATTGAAGGTTATTGACTAGAATGTTAATGAACGAATTCTATGTTTACAACTTACCCGAAAAGTGAAAGGATCAACAGAAACAATGAGTCAATGGTCCACACGAAAGCAAAGTCAAACGAACAAGCTCGTATCTTCAACAATAAATCAAAAACCGAAGAAGATGATGAAGGTTGGAGGTAGGTAACGACTGGAGGCTCTCCCTAGGGTTAGAATAAAAGTTTGTCGCAAAGAATTGTGACGTGCTTATATGGAAATAGCAAAAACGAACCATTTATGGAAGATTTACTCATTTAAGTAACAAAATATGGTTTTAATGAGAATATCTGTGAAATAAACTGAAAGATTTGATCTTGGTCAGTAAGAAACAAATAGGGAGTTGTGTTTTAGTTATAATATGTTTTCTTGGACCTTAATTCACTCAATAATGCTTAAAATAAGCGATTTACATACCAAAAACGAACTAGTAAACGAGATCATGTAACGATTCTGTGCAGCACCTCCACCACACCACGCGATGGGGAAGAGGGGGTTGTTCGCATGGTGCAACGGCCATCTTTGGTTGGAAATTTCATTTTTGTCACAATTAGCCCTTGAAGTTTGTTATTTGGTCAAATATTCAACTTTTTATGATATAAATAAGATTTTGAACATTCTAAAAAGTATAAGGGTATAAATTGACCTTGAAAATCTTTAATTCTTATAAATATTAATTTCTTGATGAATAATAAAGATCTAAAAGTGTTCCCGGTTGAGTTAAATGTAAACGAATACGGATTTGAAAAATCCGAAATGTTACTGTTGTGTAATCTTAATACGTAAATATAATGATAAAATAACAACAAATTATCTAATACATAAAACACAATGATTAATACATATTACATAATTACCTGAAACGTAAAACACAATGATGAATACATATAACACAATGACCTGAAACATAAAACACAATGGTAAATACATATAACACAATGGTGAATACATACAACACAATGATCTGAAACGTAAAACACAATGGAAATACATATTACACAATGACATGAACGTCATACACAATGAACATAATACTTTTTTCTCCACAATGACTAAAACACAATGATAAGTAGAAAGACATTATGACAAACAAAAAGACACAATGACGTAATCTTTGTTTTAATAGTTATCTTTAATATGATACCAATTGATAACACAATGATAAAAATCTACAACACAATGCATAGAAAAACCCAATTAAAAAACACAACGAATAACTAATAACACAATATAAAAAACCCACTAATTTTTTTTATATATAACAATATGATACTCATGTTAAAGATAAAAAAAACTTTTGTTATTATGGTGATTTTTTTTAAAGAATGTTGCATGAAAAAGTTATGGACGTTTCAAAATGATGGGGTGAATTGACATGTGTCTTGCATGTGGAAAGAGAAAGTAAAAAAAATGTGCTATTACCTTTATGTCCTTCCTATCAATTTATTCTCTTAAATTAATCTCTATCATTCAAATATAAGATCAATAGATTAGATTCTTTCTCATTCTACTCATTTTTGTTATCATTTGTATTTAACTTTACTCTCTCTCTCTCTATATATATATATATATGATGTCTAATAGAGAAAAAAAATAATAAAATAGTGTTTGTGAGTGAGATATAGATAGAAATGGAGAATAATACGCGATGTGTTAAACACGACACATGTGCTAAGACGATATGCATTTGGTTCTAATCTTCAATCGGATTGGGTGAACAATATACTCATCAATTATTCTGGCATCAGGAGAAAAATGCATGAGCTAATTAAAAAGATATAAATCCAGACCAAAGGCGGCTTAAGTCTAGAACGATGCATCATGCGATGCATGTTTATCATTCGAATATTCTAATACTAAGAAAGTTGGGATCAAAGAAGAAGCAATGTGAAAAGTGAAAATGTTTTTTTGTTCGGCTCCAATATCAAGCATCTCGAGAACATCTACATATGTCTTCAAGTCATATTTAGCGATCACTTCCGGATTACAGCACTCCACCATCAGAATCCATGTTGATCTCGCCACAAATATTCACAATTAAACACACTAACTCGAAACAATATATAGAACAATCGATGGATCGGAGCTTACGAGAGCCAGAAGTCTCCCAAGGTTTGTTCTGGGATTCATCGTCGAAATGAGATTTGACACAGTCTACATGATGATTGTCCATTGCAGAGCAACTTAACTGTCCAAGGAGTTGCACTTTGTATCGGAACGTCTGCCTCGGCCGCTCCGCTAGATCCTCCCATTGAACGGCCGCCTCTACCGGTTTTCTTGGAACCATTATGCGATCATTTGCCCTTGGCCCCTTCTTTAGAAGGTTCTTGTGTATCCGGAATAAAAATTGTCGGAAAACAGTGGTGACATTTGACTCAAGTTATGGCCAAGCTCCATGCTAAACAAATTGTCGTATTGACCGAAAACCATATTTAGGCGTTAGCAACCCCCCCCCCCCCCTCCCCGGCACCCCCAATTGATCCACATATTTTAAAGAAATGAAATAGATTTTTTAAGGTGTAAAGAGAAATAAGGTAGATTTTTAAAAGAGTGTAGAAAGAAATGAAAATGGTAGGCAATTTTTAAAGGTTAAAATGGTTGTTAAATAGGTGAAAAATAAAACTAAATTGTTTTTTTTAATTGCCTCTAATGGTCTAAAGGGGCCGATTTCCCCATTGCCCAAAGCTTCAACGGCTACAAGTCAACCGTGATTCGGCTAGCGCTAGTGTAAGTCCCCGCGGGGCGTCGCTGATCGATACGAGATCCGCACGAGGTCTAGGAGTGCGGAATCCTCCTAGACTCGTTTATGGTGTGGAATACTAAGAACACGATTACACACAAACAAACACACGAACAAACACATGAATAAACACACGAATGGGATAAACACATCTGCAGATCTTTTATATAATAACCGAGACACTTACATACCAAACATGAAAACAAACGACGGCCGACCCGAGGTGAGCTCTACCTCGGGTCGTCCCACACGACTCTCCCTCTCGGTTTCTCTCTAGACAAATAAACTGAACACAAAAACTCTAACTTTTCTGGATACACAAACCTAAACAAGACACACACATATATATATAAACTTCGCGGGCTTGGGCCTGTAGGCGAAGTTGTTACAACTTCGCCTATGGCGAAGTTGCTCTAACTTCGCACTTACACAACACTGAACATAATTGCATAGCGAAGGTCACAAAACATGCACCAACAGACTCCCCTTTGACCGTTGCTCTCAATTCTAACAAACACAAAAGATCATCTGTTACAAAACATGCACCAACAGACTCCCTCTTAACTGATGATCTTCTGTTTGCTCTTCAACCAGCCGTGTCTGAAACTGTCTTGTAGCTTCACAAATCTACCAATCACCCAGCATCTTCCATATCAGATCTCCCATTCAGTGTAAGCTTCTCCGACAATATAGATTGAGGTCTTTGAAATGCATGCATCTTCGTGCCTAATTGATCATCTCAACCAATCACGTGAAGTCCTTCTGACTTCACCAACACGTGAAGTTGGGCTCCCTCCACAACTTCACCAACACGTCGGCATACGATAAGGTTTAATCTTCAACTACTCAACATCAAGTGATCAATTTCATCACAAAACCACCTTGACAGAATCTAACACACATGACCATTAATTAATCTGAAGCATCTTCAATCACCAGGGATAACGATCAAGAGCATAAACACTTTAATTCCCGATTAAATCCAACTTGTTCCAGAATTTTCACTTTAATAAATAAGCATCACGTTTCAGGATCCAATTCTCGAACGCCTTGAAAATAACATAAATAATATGCTCTGACCGCAATCCAATAATGACGAAAACCTTCAGTTCAATTTGACTTTCTTCAGTTGGTCAACCTCGAACAACAACTATTTCATTGCCCACAAACACCTAAATATGTGTCAATATCCAGTTTCAATCAATATCCCATTCACAAACTCAACCCCATATCCAGAGTTGACACGTATTTGTTCACACGTAAGACCAAGAGATAACAAGATTCACTTGTTGACGGAACAGCGTCTTCGGTCTCACAATAATCGTGTACACCTGGCCATACAGACGAAAACTCCAAACACTTTTTTTTTTTTTTTTTAACATCGCCTAAAGTCAACTTCGCCTAAAAGTCAACTTCGCCCCTCCTTAACTTCGCCTGACCATAACTTCGCCTGTCCAAAACTTCGCCTGACAGATAACTTCGCCTGAGATAAGCGAACTTGTGAGGTAGGCGAAGTTGTGAATAACTTCGCTTAACCTTATATCTTCGCCTAAACCCTAAAATTTAAGCGACAACTTCGCCTGATCCCCATAACTTCGCCTGCGGCGCTGATCGGCCAGAAACGCATCAGAAACGTGCCAGAAACACCAAAACGCAGATCTCGAACCATAGCATAAGAGCCTAAGGCTCTGATACCACTTGTAAGTCCCTGCGGGGCGTCGCTGATCGATACGAGATCCGCACGAGGTCTAGGAGTGCGGAATCCTCCTAGACTCGTTTATGGTGTGGAATACTAAGAACACGATTACACACAAACAAACACACGAACAAACACATGAATAAACACACGAATGGGATAAACACATCTGCAGATCTTTTATATAATAACCGAGACACTTACATACCAAACATGAAAACAAACGACGGCCGACCCGAGGTGAGCTCTACCTCGGGTCGTCCCACACAACTCTCCCTCTCGGTTTCTCTCTAGACAAATAAACTGAACACAAAAACTCTAACTTTTCTGGATACACAAACCTAAACAAGACACGCATATAAATATATAAACTTCGCGGGCTTGGGCCTGTAGGCGAAGTTGTTACAACTTCGCCTATGGCGAAGTTGTTCTAACTTCGCCTATGGCAGAAGCTGTTACAACTTCGCCTATGGCGAAGTTGCTCTAACTTCGTACTTCCACAACACTGAACAGAATTGCATAGCGACGGTCACAAAACATGCACGGCGTAGAAGACGATACGAGTTAACAAATCGAACACACGTTACAATAAACAAATACTCGTTATATTGCAACCTTAAACACGTGATATCAATCACTGATTACAGGACTCTCTGACTCGTAAACTCGAATAATAAAACTTCTTATTGATTAAGCCGTAACCTAATCAATATATATCACGACAACTTCGCCTGGCATGTTCAGGCGAAGTTGTCCCTAACTTCGCTTGTCTAACAAGTTCGCCTATATCAGCGAACTTGTTAGCTAACTTCGCTTACATCAAATACAAAACATTACAAACTCGATTACAGACACTAGACACTGAACTACTGACATCATGCACCAACAGACTCCCCCTTGGCAGTAGCTTCATCTCTTTATCTTCAAGCACGTGTCTTGTAATCTTCAACAATCTTGAATCTTCATCTTTAAGCATTCACTCCTTCTCGTACACATACCGAAACAACTCTTTGATATTTCCTCGCTTCGTCTTTCCAAGCAGGAATATAAAAGATTTTCTTCTCATTCAGCACCTGCAGATCAGCTCGAGACAGGTTCACTAGATGCATCGGATCATAGACTCTCAGCAGCTCTTGTTCATCTTCGTCTTCCATCACTGCTTCAGCTGTCTCACAATCTACATACCACCACTTCAACTCTTTGAGCACATCCTTGGGCATTTGTTTCATCGGCACTTCTTTCAAACACCGGATCGGTTTATACTTCATAATCATCCAAGGCTTGCCATCTGCTCTCAACCCTCTATCTTTATCTTTGATAAGTTTACCCTTCTGTGGTTTCAGCAGCTCAAACTTCTTTTCCTTTATACTCTCCTTCCATACTATCTTCCCGATGACTCTAGCCATATTATCATCACTTCGATTTATCAATCCCAATCTGGCTTAGTCTTTCACTTCACATTCTGGCAGTGTGTTCAACGATCTCAACATTCTTTTGAAGTACTGAATACCATCATATCTCTTAATCACGAAGAGCCTCAACTGCTCATCGTATATCCAGCAAATAATCCCTTTTCTCGCTTCAGCATAGCCTCTAATGTTGTAAGTCTTCTTAAACATAGTAGGGACCGCTGGTTTCTTCGTTTTGACGAACCACTGAGCATAGCCTTCTTTCCATCTAGGCTGCTCTTCCCATTCAGTCTCATCATTTCCCATCTCTTTACTCATATCTGCGTTATCGACTTCTGGAATCTCATGCTCTACATTCTCTTCTACTATCTCTCCCTCTTCTATCTCATCATCAATCACAATCTGTTCACCAATCTTCTCTATCTCATCACTCGGTAATACATCATCATCACACATAAAGTCATCATCCATCTCCTCAACCTCCACTACCACCACATCATCACCACCAGCTGCAGTTGTCGACTCCCCCTGAGTTGTGGAAGTCCCAAGAGCTTGTACAGTTCTTGGCAACTCACCACCTGCACCTTTCGATGCATTGGGATCATCGTCTCGATCATTTCTCCTCTTGGTCCTCAACTCATCGCCTTTACAGCTCGTCTCCCCCTGAGATGCCAAGAACTCCTTTAGAGCATCTATGATTTTTCCATGTTCTACCAGCAGGGACGACTGCATCTGATTCTCTGCAACTAGGCGTTGAATAGCCTGGGTCTGGATAAGATTAATCCTTGACTGTTCTGCCACGACCCGTTCAAGTGCTGCTATTCGTTCAGAGTCTGATAGGGTTGCATCGAAATCAAACCTCATATGAGATATATCGTGAGTGTACTGAGGAGGGATTGCCGATGTATCCGGGACCTCAGAAGTAGACGTAACCGCAGGTGGTATCGTCACCGATAACCCTGCAGTGGCCACAACCATCGACTCAATAAAATGTGCCACGACTTCCGTTGGAGTAAGAGTTGGAGGTGGCAACGAGACAATCTCCGGAGCCGATAGTTGAAATGAAGTGAGTGGGAGGCCAAATGAGGATGAGGTAGCCACCACGGGAATGTCCGTGGCGCTTGGCCTTGTAACCTGTAATGATGAGGGAACCATTGTCATACCGGACAGTGCGGGTGGGGTGAAACGTACCACCCTCGAGCTCTCACCAGCTCCCGATCCTGCACCTGCCCGTTCCCTTCTTGATCTGCGAATCAACTGTTGAACTTCTTCTTCATAGTCTGACTCGCTATCATCATCAGTTCTCTTCCTTTTCCCATGAGTCCGTTCATGTGTTACCAAAATCCGTCTTGCTTCGGCCACTTCATCATCAGAATCTGAGCCAGCCACCGTTGTACCTGCCCTAGTAACATTCACACCCGAAACATGTGCAACAGAGACTTGCACAATCTCTCTGGATCAACCCTCTCCATGTCAAAAAATCCTTGACCGCCAAACTCTGCGTCAAGGTCAACGTTCTCCTCCGGTGACACAACAGGAGCAGCAGGTATAGCTTGAGGTGCTCCTGCCTGTTGTGGTGCCGGGTCCCGAAACTCGTCCCCACGAGCAGGCACATACCCCGGGTTGATTAAGTACCCGAATAGTGGAGTATGTCGAGGACGGAGCTCAGGTTTTTTCCTCGCACTGGAGGATCTGCATTGGGCAAAGATCCTTTTGCTCACACTTTCTACGTATCGGATTGGTCGGACGCTGAGGTAGTGTTGGAGCAACATGATCGAAGATCATTTGGAGAAATCTTGGATACATGATAAATCTCTCACGCGCCACCGCTCTTTGTTGTCGATCGATCTCGTAGAAGACCATCTGACTAAAGCTGTAACGCTTATTATAAGTCAGAGCAGTCATTGCCGACTGCATGGTCGCGCCCATGCCATCAGTGCCCGCCTTTCTCCCTGACATGCAAACAATCATGACATGCATGAGAAAGCGCCACTGGTCAAGTAAAAACCCCTTCCTTCTCTGCGTATCTCCCAAGGGACCTGAGTATCCCATCCTCAAAACGCTCCATCACGGAAAGGAGCTACAAAGTCTGTCCGGTCATCCCTCGTCTCATCTCCAAAACGTAAAGCCGCCCGGATCTGTTCAGATGAGAACTGAACAATGTGATTGTTGACTGTTGCTCGCATCACCGGGGGCTCGACCCTACAATCATATTCCACGGTCTGCCAAAAATCCTCAATGTTTGGCAAGGATATTGGCAGTGTTGTCGTAATCGCGTGGAATATACGCGAGCGTAGTAGGAATGTGATGATTTCGCGGAAATCATCAACTCCGCTCGCCTCCGGGTCTAACGTTATATACATGTTGTGACCCGGGAAGAACTGTCTTTGGTTATCACCACCGTCATCACCGCCTGCACCACCTATAGCAGCCATATCTGCACCAAACAGACTAAGTTAGATAAGCGACAAAGCAAATAACAAGTTCGCCTGTGACCATGAGCGAAGTTGTGATCTTTTCAGTATAGGCGAAGTTAAAGGTGGGGCGAAGTTGGGAAACAACTTCGCTTCAACTTTAACTTCGTCTGTTAACTGTTAAGTAAAAAAGTCCAGGCGAAGTTAATGGTAACTTTGCCTAACCACAACATCGCCTCATAAACTGTTTTAAAAATAATTATCAGGCGAAGTTACGGACAACGTCGCCTAAACTGTAACTTCGCCGAATATGAAACGGCATCAGTTAGGTTTATCGAACGACGTGATTTGGTCAATTTTGAGCTTGCGGATCTCGTAAAACTTGATTTAATGACGATTTAGACGATTAGATTGATTATGAACACGTAAAGATACGTTTGAAAATCGGTTGTTAAGGGTTCGAAAAACGAGGACGTTAAACGGGTCGAATCTACCGATGATAAACGTTAATGAACATGATTAATCGATTCGATTACCCTACACACCTTTAAACACGGATTAGAACTTGAGAAAATTGAATACAGAAAGATCGAGATGAAGTTCGCCCAGGTATACGATAAGTTCGCCTAGGGATTTGATAGACAAGTTCGCTGGAGTTTTGGAAAATAATGGACCAGTTTGACCTATGAATTTCTTTATATAGGGTCAGAGTTGTTCCGGCGAAGTTATGGATAACTTCGCCAATAAATGGCGAAGTTATGCTCAACTTCGCTGGAATTAAAAAAAATTTCAAAACAAACCCCATAATCTGAACAATTTGCAATTAAGTTTTAAAACAACCTTTAATGTGTTAAATGATACGATCAAGACCAAGTAACCAGATATAAAATCATACAACTACATAAGTAGAAAAATTTTAAAATTTAAAGTACACGGGATCAAATTTCAGTCTCGATAGGGACTACCATGTTTTAGAAAAGATCCGAACAGGAATCATACTAACTACGTGACTGTCACACAGATCCGTGTTCAGCTTTATTATGACATAAAGAAACACGTTGTAAGCAGGTAATAAGTTAAAATGGTTTTCATCGTTTCTGTGATACGGGTTCGGTTCAATTAAGCTCAAAACTTAAGTGGGCAACAACTCAGAGATTATGATACCTCCTATCTATTCTCAAAGTGTATTTAGCTTTCCCCAAGTCACCCCGAGTTGACCTCGACCCGTAGTGTCTGATTAAATAGTAGGAACTCTTCGATCTTTGGACTCTTAATCCCGTTCTCTATCTTGCATCTTGATTGAGAAGTCTTATCATTATGAACTCTATAATGTCTCAATAACTAATTTTTTTTTTAAGTATTTACACAAACTTCAGATAAACTACTGCAAGTCCCGAATCTGGATCACTGCAGTTTCTTGACACGCTATCTTCACGGGAATCAGAACACTCACGGGCTCGTGTATGACTGGGTAATAGCTTTTCTGCCTATCATTCGGAAAGATATATATGGAGACATGCACAATTGTTAAGAAGTTTCCACGTAAAATCGAGTAGATTTAGTTAGTATCACTTCTACTTTTACGCACCATAAAAAGCTACCAAGACATACAATGACTGTTCTAAAGTCTTTTAGGCCTAATAACTTCACTAGTTAAGCACACAGAATCAGTATATCTATCACTTTCCAAGGTTGGATCAATTTTCTGTTAAACATAGTAAAGGAACTTCTTACGAAGTAGTAGACTTGAAAAATAATTTCATCTCCCGGAAAAATTTTTAACTTCAATCGCCCCAATCAAATTGAAGTTTTCAGGTAAACGGCTATCCCGAAGATCCAATGGATCAGCTGGACCGACCACATACAAGTATGTGTCCTTCTAACTAAGTATGATCGACTAATTTTCAGCGAAAGAATAAAAACACATCATAAACCGCCCCGATCACTTTCAGTCATCTGGTTAATGGCTATCCTTATATTCAACAAGTAGAAATGAGGACCAAACATATCCGAAGATATGTCCTTCAAACTGAGGCAACCGACATAATTCTAAGCGATAGTGACCTTTTTTTTTTAATAAAGATAAAAACACGGTTACTCGGGATTGATCATCCCATTCAGTCAACAAGGTTTTGAAATCTAGTTTTGTCAAACGCTTTCGTAAACATGTCAGCGAAATTATCTAGCGTATCAACCTTTTCGAGCACAATCAGTTTCTTCTCAGCACAATCCCGTATAAAATGATGACGGATGTCAATATGTTTAGTTTTACTGTGTTTTACGGGATTGTTAGTTACTGAGATAGCAGCAGTATTATCAATGCAAATAGGAGTATGAGTGAAATTCAGACCGTAATCGCGCAACTGTTGTTGAATCCAAAGAACCTGGGAGCAGCAGTTAGATGCTGCCATGTATTCTGCTTCACAGGTTGAAATCGCGACTGAGGTCTGCTTCTTGCATTGCCATGACACTAATCTGCCACCAAGAAACTGACATCCACCTGTAGTTGACTTCCGACTCTGATTGCACCCTCCATAATCAGAATCTGTGTAGGCGACCAACTCCAAGTCTCCTCCTCTCGTGTACCACAACCCCAGCTTAGGCTTGCCTTTGAGATACCGTAGAATCCTCTTTGCACCCTTCAAGTGAGATTCCTTTGGGTTTGCCTGAAAGCGAGCACAAAGACAAACAGCAAACATTATATCAGGCATAGAAGCAGTTAAGTACATTAAAGAACCTATTATTGCCCGATATTGAGTTGGGTCCACGTCTGCATCGTTGTCTGAATCAGCACCCAATTTGTGGTTGACGCAGACTGGAGTATCGTATGGAGTGCTGTCCTCCATCTTGAAGCGTTTGAGAACATCATGGACATATTTGGTCTGATGAATGAACATCCCATCTTTCTTCTGATCAACCTGCAGTCCTAAAAAGAATGTTAGTTCACCCATAGCACTCATTTCAAATCTCTTCTTCATGACGGCCTCAAACTCTTGACACATGGCGACTTTTGATGCAGCAAAGATGATGTCGTCCACGTAGACTTGCACCAGTAGAAAGTCGCTCCCTTTTCTTTTGAAGAACAAAGTGCTATCAATCTTTCCTCTTTCAAACTCATTCTCAAGCAAGTAGTCGGATAGTGTGGAATACCAGGCACGAGGGGCCTGATGTAGCCCATACAGTGCTTTACTTAGCTTGTATACGTGATCAGGAAAGTCTGGGTCAGGAAAACCCGGAGGTTGCTCAACGTACACAACCTCATCGACTTTACCGTTTAGGAACGCAGTCTTCACATCCAACTGAAATACCTTCATCTCCTTATGTGCAGCAAATGCCAAAAACAAACGAATGGCTTCCAATCTCGCGACAGGAGCAAACACCTCATTATAATCGATCCCTCTTGCTGATTAAAGCCTTTTACAACTAGCCTCGCCTTGTTCCTGATAATAATCCCTTTCTCATCTCTCTTGCATTTGAAGACCCATTTTGTGCCAATCGCATGCACATTCTTTGGTTTTGTAACCAAGTTCCATACCTCCATCTTTTAAACTGGGCTAATTCTTCTTGCATGGCTTTGACCCACGAGTTGTCCTTGAGAGCCATTTGATAGTTCTTTGGTTCAATCTGGCTGATGAAGCAGGTGTACAAGCATTCGTTGATTATGCCTGAATCTTTAATGCTTGTATAAACACATGTGTGCTCATTCAAGCTTTGTCTTGTTTGTACACCGTCGGACAGATCACCTATCACATTCTCCAATGGGTGATTTTTGTGAACTCTCGTAGTCGAAACCGCAACTGACATCTAGATTGTCTTCCAGGTTCGAAGGTAGCTCATCAGTGGGTGATTGTTGTTGAGAGTGAAACGGATTGAAAAATTCTTCTTCAGTAGAGGCAGCAGGGGTATCGACAGCTTTTGACGAGGAAGGCTGACATTCATCATACTTTGGTCGTTGCACAAAATTGTCTTCCTCATCAAAAATCATCTTCGAAACAATTCTTTCATCTACTTCTGCACAATCCAAGTAAGGTATGTTAAAAGATTTGAAAAGTCTATCATAGTCGAAAACCCCAGCGGGTCCCGTGCTTGGTTTTGGTGATTTGTAACTTGTGATATCAGTGTTACACACCACCTCAACCTTGCTGGTCGATGTATTAAAGACACGTCTGTTGGGAGTCCCAACAACATATCCGACTAAAATTCCTTCGTCGGCTACTTCACCAAATTTAGAATTTGTCTTTAATATCGAACACGGGGACCCGAATGGTTCAAGACCACTCAAGTTGGGCTTTCTCCCATGCATAAGTTCATAACATGTTTTATTTAATCTTTTAACGGTTAACACTCGATTAAGGATATAACAGGCTGTTGCAACAGCTTCAACCCAGAACACCACAGGAAGTTTCGAATCAGCCAGCATGGTTATGGCTCCTTCAATTAACGTTCTGTTCTTCCTCTCAGCCACTCCATTTTGTTGCGGAGTATACGGAGCGCTGTACTGGTGTTCGATTCCTTTCTGTAAGCAGAAGAGCTCCATCTGATAGTTCTTGAACTCAGTCCCATTGTCACTCCTGATGTATTTAACTCTTTTTCCCATAATGTTCTCAACTTTGGTAATCAAATTTATCACCATCTGAACCGTTTCATCCTTTGACTTCAGGAAATATACCCAAGAGTATCGAGAGAAATCATCAGTGATCACCAAGCAGTAAGATGTTCCTCCTAGGCT
Organism: Bidens hawaiensis; assembly: GCF_021521415.1. Taxonomy (NCBI): domain Eukaryota; kingdom Viridiplantae; phylum Streptophyta; class Magnoliopsida; order Asterales; family Asteraceae; genus Bidens; species Bidens hawaiensis. The sequence goes on along the minus strand of NW_027501055.1, from coordinate 651 downwards.
TTTTGCATTCACGGGACCAAAGAGATCCATGTGAAGTAAGTCTAGGGTACTGACAATTGGGTTAACCTTCTTGGTGCGATGGGATTTCTTGTGTTGCTTTCCCTTTTTGCACGATAAGCATTGGTCTTCAAAGTTGAAATTCTTCAAGGGAACACCCAGCACAAGCCCATTCTTGACAAGGTAGTTCATTTTTCGAAGATGAATATGCCCCATTCTTCTATGCCATAATTCGGACTCCGATTCAGTTGCTTTCGACAGAAGACACGATTCTTCTGTGGTCATCTCAGTCGACCTCATGTCCATTATATACGTATTCTTTTCTCCTGGAGCCTTCATAACAATCCAATCCTCTGGTATCTTGAAACCAGGATATAGCACGATCGCTTCATTCTTGGTGAAATGCACGGTGTAGTCTTTGTCACAAATCTGCGAAACACTCAGCAGATTGTGCTTCAGTTCTTCAACAAAATTTACTTTCTCTAACGTCATCTTTCCGTTAGTCACCGTCCCAATTCCTGTAATCCTTCCACCGCTCTCTCCAGCGAAACTCACTCTTCCTCCCTGAACAGGTTTCCAATCGTGTAACAAATTCTTGTTACCCGTCATGTGCCGGGAACAGCCGCTATCCACAACCCATTGATTGTTTGCAGC